>NC_068358.1:616666-925000 GCF_020536995.1 Dreissena polymorpha
TTGCTTATTTGAATTATGCAATTCTTTTAGTAAGTATTTTCAATAACCTTTATTTAATGGATAGTACCATATCCATATACGTTTTATATAATTTTTAGAGTTGTATATTTTAAATGATTAGGCCTAAGTGGATGTTTATTGAGTTTAACAAAAACCTTTCTTTTAAATGCTTGCTCCAATCATATGCCTTTTCTTCAACAAATGATTACACAAATAAGAACTACATCAGTATTTTTTTTAAATATAATAAAATGGTCATAAGCGCCATACACTTGTTTCCTACATCAGTCTTGACTCTTCATTATATACTACATTTACAAAACTTATTTATGTTCAAACCCACCAGTGCAAGAAGGTCATAGTCGAGATCTGATAGCAGCTCCAGACCGCCCTCGCTGGGGTTGACAACACGGGGTAGGTGGTGCTTGAACATGGCCTTGCGTGCATCAAACGTGGGCAGGTCCACTAGAATTCTCTTCTCCAGACGTCGTAACATCGCATGGTCCAATTCCCTGAAGGAACAGGGCACATAACTTAAGCTTCAAAACAAATGTGAATTGTTACTCTGATTTGTCAGCATTGTTCAAGTTGAACCATATCACTCAGGAATGTATGGATTGCTGGGAAAAGCGTCTTCCACATATACATTTCGAGGTCCTGATATATTTAAAGTTCAAATAAAATTGCTTAAGAAATGTGGAAGTACTTCCCTTCACAAACTTAAAACATTTTAATTGGACTGACCTACTCACAATCCAACAAGGACTCCAATATACCCCCTCCCCGAGATGGCTGTAAAATTATGAAAACCCCAATGAATTGGCACAAGAAATGATCGTGGTTACAAATTCATTTTTTCTTTGTTTTCAAAGCTTTAGGCGAAAATTTGAAGATTCATAGATTATTTGTTTTTCTTTTGAGCTTCGCTACAAGAAAACCAGGCTTAACGTATGTGCGTAAAGTATCTTGCCAGCTAAACGTGTGCAGTGTGCCAAGGCTAATCAGGGACAACACTTTTCATCTATACTTAATCTTTAATTGGAAGAGACTTCTGTTATACACAAATTTCTTAAAAGCGTAAAGTGTCGTGCCTGATTAGCCTGTGTGGACTGCACAGGCTAATCTTGGACAATACTTACCACACATGAATTAATTAAGGTTTTCACACAGCAAGGCTCATATGCTTTTTTCTCACACAATGATTTGAGTCGCGTTCTGAGAAAACTGGGCATAATGCATGTGCGTAAAGTGTCGTCCAAGATTAGCCTGTGCAGTCTGCACAGTCTAATCAGGGAAGATACTTTCTGCCTAAATTGGATTTTTGCTAAGAAGAGACTTCATTTAAACGAAAAATGTCATAAAAGCGGAAAGTGTCGTCCCTGATAAGCCTGTGCAGACTGCACAGGCTAATCTGGGATGACACTACGCACATGCATTATGCCCAGTTTTCTCAGAACACGACTCATTTTATAATTTTTACTGAACACTTACAAAAAACCTTTAACTTTTCAACTCACAACCTTGCAATGATAATGCACAAACTGTCTTTTGTTGCATAAGGTACAACAAAGAGTGTATGCACACCATATATTGAGCAATTTTCAACAAACTTACAACCATACCTCGATTTTAAGCAGAAGTAAGTTTTGGAATATGAAAACATCAAACGTTCAGTCACAATGTTATTGACACCACGAATTGCAGCAACACAATTACAGGAAGATCAACACTTTAAGTATCAGAAAGGTATTTTGACCCATTTGTAGTCTCTTAGAAATTCATATTTAATTACAGACCTTTCTTACAAGAATCAAGTTTTAAAGGCTTCATTTTAAACCCTAGGATACTGATAAGCAGAAAACAGCCTAAAACCTCAACAGTCTGCAGGTGACTGGCACGCTGTTCTGGTTTTATGTTGGTTGCAAAAAATCATTTTCACTTCACTTCTGAGCGGGAAAGGGTTAAAGAGAGCCCAGTTACCATGGCAAGTTTGAGGCAGCTAGTAGGAAGACCAGGTCATCTGTTTTTGCCAACCCGTCCATCTGTACTAACAATTCTGTCTTCATTCTGCGACTCCCTTCATGTTCACTGCAACATGATAGTTATATCATTATCCACTACTAATTGATAAATAACTGATACACTTTGGTTGATGTAATAAAACACTGTGGTTTAAACCCAACTATATACGTGTACAAAATATCTTAGATCATCAAAATCTCTGTATCAATAATTATAAACAATCCGTGTTTTTTTTAAAACATCAAATCAAGGCATTAAGGCAAGACTCAATACTCAGAAAGAGATAACATTTACAAGCTCATATTCAATATTGTCCTTAATACCTTGAAAAAACATAGCACACGCATTAATAATCTTTGTAAAATTAGATTCTTAAGCCTCAATTTATAAATAATTAATTTGAAACCTTTTATAGGGGACCATGAAAAGAAAATGAGTTTTGCTCTTTGAAAAGGGTGTTTGATGCATGTGCATGAATTTGTCGTCTCTGATTAGCGCAGACTGCAAAAGCTCATCTTGGACGACACTTTATGCTCATTCATTTAACCCCATTTTCTCAGAATGCGACTCAAAATTAATACTGACCACTTACCCTCCACCTGTAGAGCCCCTCTGGCTCATGATGGCTTCCAACTCGTCCAGAAATATCGTGGAAGGAGCGTAAAACCTTGCCATCTCAAATAATACCTGCAAATCAATTAGGATCATAAAAATCATCATCTTTTGTTGGTTAGCTTACAACATAATTTAATATTACATAAAAAATCTGACAATGTTCCAAAGAAATACTTGCTAAAAGCAGAAACAGCACTTTTATTTTATAATACACTGTAACTCCAATCTAACGCGGATGACGGGGTCCAAGCCACGCAACATCGTTATAAAGGGACAGTTTTGAGCCTATTTATTTAAAGGGCTATAAAAACAAGTATAGTATAGCCTATAATATAGGTCCTGTGTATTGTCATGCTGTGTTGTCATCCGCAAATACATGCATATAAACCGAATCGAACGATAACAGTATACATACCGCTTTTCTAATGTGCACATTTATCCGATAATCCAATATAATTACATCACTTACGAAAAAATAATGTTTAACATTTATGACACAAAATATGTTTACGAACTTCGTAAACAAATTCATATGCCATTTTTCAGAAAAATTAGTACAGTGCATTTTGGGACACAGCTTTCATTGGACAAGCGAATTTAAATTTAAATTGAATGCAATACAATACATGTACAAAGAAATGTTTTATTGTGTAATATGCAGCATGTAAAAAACGTGCTTTCCGTGGACTTTAACGAGCAAAAATTTAAGTGCATCTCTGTTAACTATTACACTGCGTTAGCATGTAAATAAATCGTAAGGATTTTTAAATTTATTTTTCGTATACGTACTGAAACATTAAACACACACAAAGATATTTTTATTTATCAAGCATGTGTAGCATATAATAAACGATAACACACTTACACAGCCATAGTTTATACAATGAAATACAATACACGATAAATGCAAAACATAAACAGGTTGTCGTTTAAAATAACTTTAATTTGATAATTATTCCGCTTGCACTTGCCTTATTGAAATTAGCGCACCGAACCGCTCTGATAGGGAATACATGTAATAAACACTGACTCGCGAGTTTTCACACCTTTATTGGCATTACACAACAGATTAACACCAATTAGCTGTCGAGTGTCGTTTAACCTCTAATCGATTAAAATCAGTTAAACGGACGGAAAAAGCAATCAAGCTGTGATCGCAGGCTTCTTTGAATTTATGAAAATACATGAAGTTGCATAACATGGATTTGAATCAGAAATGGAAGGTTGGAGAAAAAACGGGATCCAAGGACCCCCCACGTTATATTGGACACAGCGTTATAACTGACCGCACTATATTGGAGTTACAGTGTATTTCCAAATCTGTCTTCTCAGCCAATAATTGCAAGACATGACACATTTGATTTTCTGATATTGATTTTTTCAAACTACATAAACCTTGCAACCTGAAAGAATACCATTGATCATGAAAACTATTTGAACTGCGTCATGTGAAAATTGGTGTTATGTTATAAGCCGCAAACTTAGCTCTATACCAGCTTGCACATTCACTGTCCACTAAAAAGTCACTCAAGGTTTTGTGGTCTCAATAGCGGACAAAGAAGCTCCTAACCAAATTGCGGGACTGCAAAGCCTGGTCTGGAGCTAATCTGGCTGCGTATGGGACAACACCAATGAGGTGACTCATTTATTACATTACTGTAAACCATTTACATTCACTGCAAGGAAGACACCCACCCTGACTAGTTTTTCAGAATCGCCTCTCCATTTACTGACAATGCTTGATGCAGAGATATTGAAGAACGTTGTACCACATTCTGTCGCTATCGCCTTTGCCAACAAGGTCTTGCCAGTTCCTGCAATCACAAAAAATTGGCATTTTTACCTTCCCTTAACTGAACAAATTTGGATCCTCCTTTGATGCCCACATATAGGCTGAAATAACTTAGCAAATATGATATGTACCAAAATATTAACAGTTCACAAAATCGAAGATAAGAAAACATCATATGCTGATTATATTAAGTCTATGATTATTATTACAGGGCTCTAGTCTATTTCAAATCAATGAGCGCTTAATGAATGAGCGCTTTTTAATGTTCAAACTCTTGAAACAATCTGAAATGGAGAAAATAATGCAATATTCAGCACACCATTGTAAACAGTATGGAATGCATTTATTTTCAAGTGATAGAAGAAGCTGTCTTACCTGGTGGTCCATACAATAACAACCCCTTCCATGGACTTAATATCCCTTTAAACAGCTGCGGATACTGCAATACAAAAACAAAATAGTTTGATTTAAAACAATTAACAAAATAATAGTATGGCTTAACTACGCTGCAAATTCAAAATATTTACTCATAGTTAAACAGAACTAAATTAACAAAGGTCGCCGTGGTGTAATGGATATGGTGTCCGCCTAGCGACCGGGAGGTCACGGGTTCGATCCCCACTGGGGGAGCGTTCTTTAGATCCCCCAAAGACACCAAGTACTGGTTCTAGGCCCAGGAAACTGACTCGAGAGCGTTTATATAAGCCTTAGTCGTTCGATGTAATCAAGCTAAAATAAATAGGTTTAAACTAAATTAACAAATCCAGTCAGTAAAATTACTGCAAGGATTCTTAAACCTCTAAGGAAAATGATTTAGCATCTGCAGTAGAAACAGTGATATGGAGATGTTGTAAATTTACATTAACAAGTTAATAACGCCAACATCAACATTAAGGTAAGTAGAATAGCTTGGACTTTTCAGTGATTAATCAAACTAATAAGTGTGTGTTCAATATATTAACTTTTAACAAATTGGACTACTAAAATGATATGAACAGTATTTTCTCTGCGAATGTATTTACTAAAACAAAAGTTTGAAACAATCATGAACATGGTGTATACCTTTATTGGATATACAACTGCCTCTTTGGCTAACCTCTTTGCTTCATCTAGACCAATAATACTGTCCCATTTAACATTGGGGTTTTGTGAGTAAATATCCTGTAAGGAATAAATCATATGACATAATTTTAAACTAATGAAACAGTGGTGCAAACTCAATCAGGTAATGATCATTTGAATATAACAAATGGCATTTCAAGAAGATTTTGCCACTTTTTATTCATTCTATACTACTAAATCAAAACTGAGCAATAATGAACATTAACAAGAGATGTGTTTGTCAGAAACACAATGTCTCCAATTGCGCTGCTTTAAAATAAAATTTCAATATATCATTTGGCAGGTTTAGAAATTATCTCCCTTTTAAAGCTTATTACTTCCCTTGGATTGTATTTTTTGAAATTTGACCTTGAAGGATGACCTTGACCTTTCACCACTCAAAATGTGCAGCTTCATGAGATACACATGCATGCCAAATATCAAGTTGCTATCTTCAATATTGCAAAAGTTATGGCCAATGTTAAAGTTTTCGGACGGACGCACAGACAGACAGACTGAAAGACGGACTGACGGACAGTTCAACTGCTGTATGCCACCCTACCGGGGGCATAACTAGACAAATCTGATAGAATACTAGTGATATAAAATTGTATGACTGCAGTTTTATGTAACCAGTTTATATAAGCAAATGAACTGATCAAGACCATGTAACATGTTCTTAAAACATATATAATGTATAAGCTTTAAAGCAGAGCAATTGGCAGACAACTTTCAGTGAAGTCCAAGACTTACCCTGCTTATATTTTGAGCGAGTTCTCTCCATTCAGCATTGTATCCAACATATCCACCTAGAGGCTTCAACAGCTTGTCTGTCTGTTAACATATATGATTATTATAAAATGCAAATATAAATAAGTAGTCATCATGCATACTTTATTATGCATACAGAAATCATGGAATACATATTATTACTATTAATAGTAACACATTTTCATAAAAGATAGGCCATTATTTGTTTCCATCAGGTTAAAATGATCTTTAAAGTATTCATGCTCAATATTTACAAATCACATATTGATGTACCGGTAACCGGCATAAACAAATTATTATCTAATAAGTGGTTTGAGTTAGTCTTGTTGAAAAATATGTTTGTGCCTTAAAAAATGAATATAATTTTATGCAAACAAATCCGTTTCTATGGCAACAAGCATTATTTTTAATATCAAACAATTCAAAGGTGACTTCATCTGGGGCTTATTAAATAATGGATAATTTATCAAGAACATTTATTCACACAGACGACAAATGAATCAATGGTAGAAAGGAAACATTCATCATCAGGTTTCCTCCAATTCTAAAATGTGGAATGTTTTTGTGAGATACAACATAGCACAACACCTACATGTACTTGTCCAACGTTTGTGAACTCGTTTGAACCCTCCTCTACATTCAGCTTGGTGGCATCATTCAACATGGCACGGATGTCGATAATCTGTCCGGGCTGAAAATATTTGAAACAGAGTGGTGTTAAAAGAAATGACAATTTAACGTCAAGGCTGAATTCAAACAAAGATTAGACCTGCAAAAAGTTCACATGCCTAAATAACTGTTTGTTTATTTTTTATTTGATTAAATAAAATTTCATGAAATTAAATGAAAAATAGTTCATGTCTTATGTTCCATATTAACATGCCAAAATCATTACAAGTGTAGACTTTTAATTAAATATTAATTAAAAATTTGAAGACATTTTGATACCATGCATTATGGACTGATTAATAACCAATTTGAAAACCCTTTTATTGTGGTCAACCTCACCCAGGTTGTGGTTAAAACAAATAGTCCAAGTTAAGAGATGTAGTGAGGTATCACACACTCCATGTGTCAATACTTTCATTTTTGGCAAGGGACAGGTTAAAGCAAGTTCTTAAAATACATGACATAAAAGTTTGCGCAAAAATGTATTTGTGAATTCCTGTTACATGGGATGCTTCTAAATCTGAACAATAATTGCTCATAAAGCTTTAATTAAGGTTTGCATATAAAACTTTACAAGCATGAACAAATAAACTGTCCATTATCATCAATTACCAAAATATTAGTACCTTTAGTATAAATGAACATATTAGCTCCCTATTAACATAAACAATGGCTGTTTGTAAAACATGCATGCCCCCCATATGGGCTGTCAGTTGTAGTGGCAGCCATTGTGTGAATAGATTTTTGTCACTGTGACCTTGACCTTTGACCTAGTGACCTGAAAATCAATAGGGGTCATCTGCCAGTCATTATCAATGTACCTATGAAGTTTCATGATCCTAGGCATAAGCATTCTTGAGTTATCATCCGGAAACCATTTTACTGTTTCGAGTCACTGTGACCTTGACCTTTGATCTAGTGACCTGACAATCAATAGGGGGTCATCTGCCAGTCATGATCAATGTTCCTATGAAGTTTCATGATCCTAGGTGAAGGCATTCTTGAGTTAACATCCTGAAACCATTTTACTGTTTCGAGTCACTGTGACCTTGACCTTTGACCTAGTGACCTGAAAATCAATAGGGGTCATCTGCCAGTCATGATCAATGTACCTATGAAGTTTAATGATCCTAGGCGTAAGCATTCTTGAGTTATCATCCGGAAACCATTTCATGTTTTGAGTCACTGTGACCTTAACCTTTGACCTAGTGACCTGAAAATCAATAGGGGTCATCTGCCAGTCATGATAAATGTACCTATGAAGTTTCATGATCCTAGGCGTAAGCATTCTTGAGTTATCATCTGGAAACCATTTTACTATTTTGAGTCACTGTGACCTTGACCTTTGACCTAGTGACCTGAAAATCAATAGGGGTCATCTGCCAGTCATGATCAATGTTTCTATTAAGTTTCATGATCCTAGGCCTAAGCATTCTTGAGTTATCATCCGGAAAGCATCTGGTGGACGGACCGACAGACCGACGGACCGACCGACATGTGCAAAACAATATACCCCCTCTTCTTCGAAGGGGGGCATAAAAATCAATTTAATAAAACATAACAACAATATAAGCATCCAGAATTCATAAAATTATATTTTCCCATGAAAATGCATACCAGCAATATACATAATTAAAAGCGTTATTACTCAATATAACACAAGAAAAAAATGTACAATTTGTAAGTTAGACCATTTAAAATATCTTGATCCATGTGATATGGTTTAGACACACACGTTACCTTAGTTTCCACAGTGATGGAAGGGGGATTTTCCGGAACTATTTTTGGTTGCGTAACTGGGAAAATCCCCTTGCCATCACGTCTGTCAGTAATAGCGGCGGACCAACACAGTCGTGACTTGAATAGGCGGAGCAGAGAAAAGCCATTGAAGGGCAATCATTTATTGAAAAGCTTACAGAAGGGTTTTCAAAATGGCACTATTTTTTCTATGTTAATTGTAAAATAACATAAGATCATGCCAAACTGCCTTGAAAACATCTTTATGAAAATTGTTTACAACTTTAAGACATTTTTTCAGAAGAACCTATGATCCTTCTTTTTACTTATTCTTGATGGTATTCAAGTAAGATTTTCAAGATGCTTTTAGTGAAGTTTATGTTTACTTTTATGTAAAGTTTACTTTAATAAATTAGGGATTTAATAGAGAGAGAGAGAGCCATGTCTATAGGAATTAAACAAATCATTTCATCACTTGTGATATATAAAATACCTCTAAGAAATGTGTACTATATCATCTAAACTAAAGCATTAGAATTATAAGATTTCCTTTTTTCTGTGTGGGAGCACATTGTGGAACAAATTTATGCTTTACATATAACAAATAAGTATGCAAAAAGAACTCTTAATATTTAAGAAGTACATGTATATAATTCTTCATCATTTATAGGAACATAACTGATTACTATAACAGTTTCATACCTTTCCCCGTGGAAGCCTTTCTGGCGGGGGCTCCACAGGTTTGTTATCATGGGTGCTGTTTCCTTGCACTGTTAGGCCCTGAAGGGCCAGTCCTGAGGTGTCCCCATTGGGCACCCCATTCATCTGCAGAAGAAAGGACACAAAGAAAATTGAATGATCCCAAAGTTAAAATATGCTGCAAGAACAGAAGATGACTACAAACTGTAAGGAGCCAAAAGCAAACATATGCTTATGAAATGAAGATAAGAAATGAATATTAAATGTTTACAAGCATTTAAGTGTTGAAATGTCTCACTTTATTTAATGAATACTTTAAAAATATGGTTAAGAATATAATAGTCTAACACAAATATACTCAAACTGAAAACAATAAATAATCCTATCAAACACATTGACAATAATTTGAAAATCACGCAACATAAAAGAAATAAAGGCAGGACAAAAGAACATTTTAGATTCTCATCCGAAAAATTAAAAAAAAATGTGCAGGTGGACAGTTATATATTTATTCTTTTTACAGGTACATCCCAAATAATGTACACGTTAAAGGCTTTCCCATTAATTCTGAACCAACCAAACAATTGATTAACAAGCAAATTCGTTAAATTGATATCCCCCGCCAATATGCTTCTGGACACAAAAGTGTTATATTTGACACTCAAAAAAGCATTTTTTCAAGACAGTTTCAATGAAATCAGCCAGAGCACTTTCAAGATATGGCTTCGGACACACAAAAAAAGCATTTTTTCAAGATACAAAGGGCCATAACTCTGTTATTAACAGATGGTGTACAATGCCATTTGGCGTGCATCATCCTCTTATACATATATATACTCATACCAAGTTTCAATGTAATCCGCCAAAGCACTTCCAAGATATGGCTCCTGACGGACGGAAAGACGGAAGGACGGAAAGACGGACGCCAAAACAATATCCCTCCGCCTATGGCGAGGGATAATAAACATACCCCCAAAGCCACACAAAATTTTAAGTAGAAAGTTGATACAAAAAATATCAAATTGATTTTGGTAGTTCTGAACAACAAGGGGCATGGGTTAAAGAAAAAAAAGAACAAAAAAGAAAGAAAAAAGAAGACTACTATACAATATTATATAAACAATAAAACAAGAGAATGCCTCCGCATAAGCTTGTGTCTATGGACAGACAGAAAGGCAGATAGACGGACAGACGTCTTCATTGATTCAAGTATACCCTTTTGATTATGAAACGGGAATTAAACACTACCTTTACTTTGTTAAGGGCTTACAAAACGTTTTAAGTGAGGATTCCATGGAAGAGCAACTAATCTTTATAATCGAGTCTAATGGTCTCCATTCTGATTTAAGAAATTTTAATATGTCAACTTTTTTATTTTCATATCTTATGAGACAATTTTGGATCAGTTTTTTTTTATAGGGGCTGGCAATGATAAGAACCTAATTTTTTTTTTTTTATAAATGTTTACCAGAGAGAGCAAATAAACATTCGTACCTGATTATGAAAGACAAAGAAAAACTATAATTTAATCATGTAGAAACAAGAGATGTGTTTGTCAATAACACAATGCCCTCTACTGCGCCGCTCTAATTTATTTTATTCTTTTTTATCATTTGGCAGGTACAGATAATTATCTCCTTTTAAAGCTTTTTACTTCCCTTGGATTTGTTTTTTTGACCTTTGACCTTGAAGGATGGCCTTGACTTTTCACCACTTAAAATGTGCAGCTCCATGAGATACACATGCATGCCAAATATCAAGTTGCTATCTGAAGCAACATAGAAGTTATGAGCATTTTTCGAAACCTAAACGCAAAGTGTGACGGAAAGACGGACAGTTCGATCACTATATTTGGGGGCATAAAAAAAACTATGGAAAGAGTAACTAATAGGTTAGTTAAAAGACAAACAGAACTTAAACTTGCACAGTTTGCACATTGAGACAATACAAGGAAGCAGTATTTAAGCATTGTAAAATAATTGACATTTAACTTCCAAAATGTATACTGCCCTTTTTTATGACAACAAATGCTTTTTAAAATATAACCTGCATGTAGATGCATACTATGGGAAAAAACTGAAATGCTAAGTTAATAAAAATTCTTGCTTTTACCATTGCAGAATTACAGAAAATCCCTATGTGAGTAATTGGTCCCAGAATAAATAAATTTGAAAAATCAAATTTTAATCTGCGCATTCAAAATTGACATCAACATGGTTCAAACAGAAATCTCAAACCTAAATTCAAGCACTTTTTAAGGACTTTTCAAGGCCAAATTTTCATTTTCAAGGCCAAGAACAGTACGTTAGTTTCCTTTAAAAAATGCATTTTCAAGACAGATTAACACAGTAAATGTCATTTATTTGCTCAAACACATTAAACTTATTCCATATTAACTCATACATGTTATTTAATTACATACAAATACATGTTATCCATCCTTAACTCAATGAGTCTCACATATGTATTTACTTCTTAAAGTTATTACAAACAAACACATTGCTTCTCAATTTCATGTTTTCTGTGTGGGTTTCCCCTTTCTTGTGGCTTTTCAAAGCGCTTTCCCCCATCCCCCCACCATCAATGGTCTTCATACAGAACCGACAATGTGCTTTTCCAATGTCATTTGTTTTCTGTACCCAGGAATATTCAGTTAACCAGCCTGGTTTGAAACGACACTTCCCCATCGCTGCAATTTCACTCACGGAAATTGATCACAATAAAGAACCTCTGACGTAGTACACATAATCTGTGACGTGAATACATAACATTTCGTAGTCAATAGTGTACGAAGCTTATATTTCGTACTCAACTTTTTTGCGCGAAGGAATTTATGATAAATTTCGTAATATTTCCCTTAAGAACAATTTAAGTTTATAATTAAAGCGATGATAAAAGTAATTTTGAGCAGAAATTAACATTTTCAAGGCTTTTTTACATGAAATAAGCACTTTTTCAAGGCCAACCTTTGTTCAAGGGCTTTTCAAGCCTAGGACTCGTTTTCAAGCACTTTTCAAGCCCTGTGCGAACCCTGATCAAAACATTCTCACGACCGAAAGCATTTATATTTTTCATCTATGCTTAGATTATTTGGATACACTTTGCCCCTTTATGTTGATATTACAAAAAAAATTGGAACACGTAATATTTACAATGCTTGGTGTTGATTTGGAATGGGTTAGTGTTTCATTGGGCCGACGGGTTGACGATTGTACCGTTCTCTGTCGACCGTTCATCTGGTTCCCGGACTTGGGTCTATTCGAGCTCTGCGGTGGGCTAGGGGCCCGTCCATTCTGTGGAATTCTGGGTAATGAAGGAGTCTGGTTCTTTTGGCTAAAATAGAAAACAAACATGAGGATTAGGTAAAGTATATGACAAGACTGAATGGAAAGCATTCTTTTATATAAGACTCCATGCAGACACATTTGAAAAGTCAGTGGGAAAATAAATGATGTTAACAAAAATGTTACAAGTCAAATGAACTTAATTATGGATAAATGATGTTAACAAAAATGTTACATGTAAAATGAACTTAATTATGAGTGAACAGTAACTTATGGACACGTGATCAAGAAATAAATTCACCATGACTATTTGAAATGCATTTTAAGGTATGAAATGTTGAAAGTGAATTTGTTAGAAACAAAACATACAGGCTACAACACAGCTTTCCAAACTTATGATCTAAAAAAGAGGTGTTGGACACATGGCCAAGTCACTAAAACACTATCAATATGTCATAAAACAACATTTTTCATCACAATTTGTTTATATATTATATCATATATATTATATTTAAAAAAAATGTTGTTAAAGTGATGAAACATGTTGTTTTCTGGCATATTGGTAGTGTTTAGTGACTTGGCCACACGCCCAGCACCTGTGATCTAAACAACTTTTAACTACCAATAAGCAAAACATATTACAAACTCACTATGCAGACAAAACTAGTTACATCATGACATAATTTACTATACAACAGTGGAACTCAATTCCAAAGATGGCATACTTTTTAGTGTAAATGAGGCATTTGAAAACTGCAAATTTGACAAACTGTGTACTGTCAATAGGGCACATGGCAAACTATATAATCAAATAGGCATACTGAGAATTGAAAATTTCAAACAATGTTTTCTAGAATGAAGATATTTAATGAACATCAAAATTAATGGACAGCTTAGAATAGCGTGTCAACTTTGAAACTGATTCAACTGGCATGCAGATATTCTACACTGCATTATGCAGTCTCTTCTAAGTCCATACCCAAATAAAAAGAAAAAAGAAAAACAACAAAATAGACGAAAATAATCTCTTTGACTTTATCTATATACTGACAATTAAAATATTGTTCTAGTTGTTTTAAATTGACTCTCATATGAAAGCCGAGTACCATGCATAAGCAATTATCATGTATCACTCAGGTATACAATGTATAACAAAGCAGTGAAAGGGTGTACCAACCAGACATCAAAACACAATATATCAAAACTAAGTGGTTTAACAAGGAATACAAGTCTTGAAAATATTAAGAAATAATAACCTTTTACTGATGAAATTTAACCCTTTGCATGCTGGGAAATTTGTCGTCTGCTGAAATGTCATCTGCTGAATTTCTAAAATTAGCATTTTCTTCATTTTTTTCAAAGAATACTAATAGAATAGCAAACAGTTTGAATCCTGATGAGACGCCACGTTCTGTGGTGTCTCATCTTGATCCAAACTGTTTGCAAAGGCCTTCAAAATTCGGTTCCAGCACTGAAAGAGTTAAGAGAAGATGTTTTTATTGTAATAATGGGTTAAAGACAAGAGCACCGCATAGCGGGTGCCAACGCTCGGCTGCGGGTGCAGTTTTTAATAAATGAAAGCTTGTCAGAAGATTTTTTTTTAATTATATACGAGGTAATAGTGGCCTTGACCTTTGACCTAGTGACCCAGAAATGTGTGTGGCCTGTATAATTCATTAAGGTGCAGCTACGTATGAAGTTTCAAAGTTGTAGGTTGAAGCACTTTGATTTTAGAGCCAATGTTAAGGTTTTAGCATGACACAGACGGCGGACAAGCTGGCAATGACAATACCTCGGGTTTATTACAAAAACAGCCGAGCAAAAAATTAGTAAATATTACTTACTATAAGATCAACAGGCTAGAAAAACCTGACAATTTGGGCTTGATCGCTATTGTAAGCAAGCTGCCAAAAAAGTCATTGAGAGCAGCTTATATAAATTCCAGAGATCTTGCACGTTCCCTATTTGTAATAAACAGCATTACTCCCTGAAAAACCATTTGTATCACAATGACCTGAAAATATGTTCACCCTGTAATGGCAATTCTGATATAAATCTTAATCAAATATGGGTCTATGGACCCAAAATATTGTGCACGATCAAAGTAACTGAAGGACAGACAGCAGACAGAAAAGGATGATGCAGCCAATTATCTGTTACATTTGTTTAAATGACATCAATATTGAATTCAGACAATTACCAACACAGTGGCAATAATAAGCAGACCCTGCACCCCACCTATCACTTTAAATATAAATATAAATCTAAGAAATTGCAGCAAACAACACTTTGCAGAAAATTTATCACATGAACCCTTATTTTGAAATCAAGAATACATTTCCACAAACCCATCAAATAATTAAGTGCATGATTTACTATACATTTATCTGAAAAAGTAAAACCAAAGTCCCATATCAAATCTCTATCTACACAAGCTGGGCTTCTATAAAACAGGATGCATGACCAAGGGTTTTAACGCATCTTCTATTACAGTACTTGGTTGTCAAACATTCACATATCATTACAGTCTTTATGATATTCAAATGAAATAATGTAAAATTAATAGCATTAGTAAAAAAACAATTATATCAACTTAATAATCAAACTTACTAAAAACAAAAATGCAAACACAAAAATACGCACAATTTCATACTGTATCTATTTCACAAACTGATAACTAAATATTACAAATTTTGATTTTAAACTTATTGTTCAGTAAGTTGATACATTTTTTGCTTAAACTTTTTAGTCATTTGAAAGGCTTAATATGAAATGTCATTGTATGACAACAAAGCAGCAGCAATAGCAAGTCTTGTCCCTGTGTCATTGCCAGACAAGCTCAGATAACAGGGTGATTTACCTGGATATTCTACCATTAAGAGATGCACTGTCAAATAAAAATAGGAGTAACCCTTAGTTTGAACTAAATTCATCATTATGTAGCAAAAGCAATTCACCTGGGCCAAAAAGCTAACAGACTGGTATAAATATATTCACTTTAATCACCTATGCCACATGTTGAAATAAAAAATATGTTGCAAATTGCCATAACCATGTTGTAAAAAAATCTAAGTTGAAAACAGGGGATCACATTTAGCAACTTCAAAATGTAGGATAATAAAAAAGCAAAATGCTTAACTTCATTGCACAGAGCAATTCATGCCAGTTTTAATATTGTTACTTTATCACACAAGTCTTGTGTGAACAGACACCAAGGGAAAGAGACAGCCAGACAAACAGATCTACCAATGTCCATGGTGAATTTAGCAAATATCCTTCTTATATTCTGTATGTGGACTTAGCAATACACTTAGACATGATTTTCCATGGTGTAAAAAATAATCCAAAATTAATTTACTTTTAAAATACTTTTTTTTTTTATTTCCTATACAAACCAGAACCAAATTGTGTTCACAATAATTTTTTTAACTATTTGTTGTTTCTACAAAGTATACCTCACTTGTCAACTTTGTTATATAAGGAATATAGATAAACTTTATAATAATAATTTAATAAGAAAAGTAAAAAGATGCAATACAATTATTAATGACCTACTGGTAAAATAACTTAAACAACAAAACATATAAAAATGTTAACATATAAATTCATGTTCAGTAAAATGTTTATGGAAATGAGAAAGATGTACAATAAAACCAGAGGCAAGAAAATAGTGATTCCCTGTGCCTAAGTGCACACCATAAGTGTAACCTTGACCTTTGATCTTTGTAGCCAATCACTACCAAAAAACTGGCACACTAAAATATGCAAACCTCAAGTAATGAGCACTGCTTGACCCAGAAAGACGCATGCTAGAAATAATAGAGTATTTAGTAAGCTTAATTCGAAAGTTCTTTATCATAACCGCAACAACCACTCATTAATTCATATGGACGTAGCATTAAATCTTCACTGGTTTAACATAAAATAGTAACAATTTCAATCCTTATGGCCATGAAAAAAGTTTATTTAGTATGGAATTTTGCAATAATCCGCAAATAAGAGGGCAATAATTGCCCTAAAGAGCTCACATGAGTTAAAATTTCTTAAGTTGTAGATGACTTAAAAAGAAATTTTATGTAAATAATTGATGAAAAAAATAAAATAACAAAATGTAGTAATAACAAACCTGTTTGCTCGACTCATCTTATTTCTTCTATCACCTGAAAAAAAAATATTTGAGAAATATTACAGATGAATATTGCATTTGTGCAAATGATACCAGTACTTCAGTATTGTGATTACAATAAAAAAGACACGCATACATGCATCTGTAACTTCATATGCTGCTATTAAAGCTGATCGCTTTTTGCTAGGTTCCTACGATCATAAATGGAGCCATGATTGAAGTGGTTGTCTTAAGGTAGTGCACCTCTAATGGGCACATATCCAAATATAATCTAATTAATTATTTTCTTAATCAGCATCATTTCACTGAACTACATGCAAATTTGTAGGTAGGCTTTCCATGCTTTTTAAAAAAATATACCGATTTTTTCAAAACCACCCCCACGCTCGGCTTTTGTCCAGTTTATTTTCACCCCTGGGGTATATAAAAGTTCCATAATTCATTCAAATTTCCAAATATGGGCATGCAGTTGGTGTGTACAGATGCTGTAAAGGTGTTTGAAGTTTAAACAAGATGAAATAAGTATTCTTTTACAGACATTTATTTTTTACAAATTTTTATCTATGGAAGAGCACCATGAAATGTAAGTGATTTCAGCCAAGTAAAAATTGGGTCGGTTAAAAACAAAGTGTCATAAAATTCAAAATAGTATCATTTAAGTCATATTTTAAACTTAGTTTTTATAGAAACACTATATACAGCAAAAATACCAAGAACTAGACAGATTTACCGTTTACTTTTTGAAATAAAAATAAAAATGCAACATGCATGGTTCGTATTTTCAACAGTAAATCACCCAATATCGCCGTAACGTTGTTTTAATTTTAATAATTGAAAAATGTGCATGAAAATTGCAACATATTTAACAATAAATATAGCTTATATGCCATATTAAATCAAATTACGTTAGAAAATAAATAAAACGCGTCGCAAAAAAGTATACGTCGTCGGCAGGATTCGAACCTGCGCGGGAATATCCCAAAAGATTTCTAGTCTATCGCCTTAACCACTAGGCTAGGGCACCTAATAGTAGGCTCTTCAACCTTCGAAGAAATCGCGGGAAATCATTAGAGGTGCACTACCTTAATCTTGAACAAACCAGGCTGATTCTATCAGGTATAAACAGATCTTCTGGTAAATTCTGTGTATGGTGGATTTTTTTTGCATTAAAAAAATGTCTACCATTAATTGACTACAATCATGGTTCATTGTGATCATCATATCAAATAGTATTAGACTGTATTTAGTAGAAGGTCAATCGGGATGTATTTATAGCATTACGGTGCTGAGTACCTGTTGTTAATAACATCACAATTCGCTAAAAAGATTTTATCCGCAATCGTGTCACATCGTAAAAGAGCCAATTGATTATTGATACAATTAGTTTTAAGTATCACTTAATATAAGAACATACTGACTTGTGGAATCATGATTATGGTTTCAGATCAAGACCAAATCAATAAATTTTCTCAAAACACTCCAAACAAACCGTATTGTAATCATATTTGAATTGAAGATCTGATGGTGTCAGATCATGGCAAATGTAATTGTAACACCATCAACAGATTGCAACCAAGCGCAAGGCAGGGTATGATAACATGCCAAAACATGTGTTATCCTAAAATTTCTGAGAAAGATAATGAAAATGTATGTGTGGTCAGTCATGGCATTATTAAAGTGGTAGATCGCATGCCAGTAGGAACCAAGCAATAGCATATAAACAACAACCATAGATTGAAGAACTAATAAATCAAAGTTTGATTATTATAATCAATTTAAAAGTATAATCCATTAGACATTATTTAATGCAATCAATCTTGTAAACTGAGAGAAATTGTGAGGTAATAAAGTACCCATAGTGGACATCATAATGTGTAGCGCATATAATATCATCACCCTTGCTACCATAAGAAGCAAAGTGAAAATGGCTTTTTCAACCAGCATAAAACCAGAACAGCCTGCGAGAGGTTCATGTTTTATGCTGTTTGCTGCTTATCAATAACGAAGGGTTGGAAACGAAGCCTTTAAAACTTGAATTTTATATAGTAAGAAAGGTTTTTAATTAAATTAAACTTTCTACGGGACAACAAATGTGTCAAAATACGTATCTAAGTGGTTAAGGGTTTACAGTACTTATAGACATACTGCATTTCAAGACATTTTCATTTACAAAACTATCATGCCTGAGGGTCTACTGTTATTAAGTCTACACAATATACAGGAAAGGTTAAGATTTTGTTATAATCACTAGCAGAAACAAGAGATGTGTTTGTCAGAAACACAATGCCCCCTTATGTGCCGCTTTAAAGCCATATATTTGACCTTTAAGGATGACCTTGACCTTTCATCACTCAAAATGTGCAGCTCCATGAGATACACATGCATGCCAAACATCAAGTTTCTATCTGAAGCGACATAGAACATATGAGCATTTTTCAAAACCTAAATGCAAAACCTAAATGCAAAAAGTGACGGAAAGACAGACAGACCGATCACTATATGCCCTCCTTCGGGGGCATAAAACATTGTTCCCATTGTCATCAATAATAAAGAAAGTATTTTCATTTTGTAAACTACATAAACAACACTATTATATTTTCTTTCATACAAATCTTCTTCTAAATTTTCTAAATGCAGGTTAATTGACAGAAAGTTTGGTCAATTCAACTATCTTTAACATAACAGAGTATGATCGTGTACTAAAACTATATACTGATGCCAACTCATTAATATATTAAAATCATCATTACAAAGTGAACTATAGTAGAACAAAACTGCTAAACAATACTTATTTTGCTAATATTAAATTTCCCTACATTAATTTGCCGTAATAATGCATATTTTTTAACTAGGCCTGAAGTTCTACTAAGTCATGCACAAACCATACAAGGAATTGTGAATCAAACAAAACATTTAAATGAAAAAAATATAACTGTCATTCAAATATTAATGTGTACAAGTACGCCAATCATATAGCTACTTTCAGATAGCCATTGCCAGTATTTATTTAATTCAGTTTTTTTTCAAACCAAACCGCTCTTGGGAGCAAGCAAAGCCCAAAACAATATGACCCCTGTCAAAAGTTGCATCATAAACAACCAAACTATTATGTAGTTATAAAAAAGAAGAAACTGGGATTTTATAAAAACTGTTCAAATGCTCTGAGATGTTAACCCCCTTATGAACTTCATGAAAAAAAAGATATATAAAACACCACTTTGTCTGTGGATGCACTTTACAGTGTAAACATAGATATAAATTTTCTTGGGGCAAAATTTATCAATTGAGTTTATTATTGTACACAGGGATCATATTTTCCCGCAACATCAATCGGTCCGGATTTAGATGGGGAAAAGTGTGCGAAAATTTATATCCGAAATCACGACAAATTACGTTAAAATATATGCCATTGATATTGCTATTCATGAAGATGGTATAATAAATGAACAAGTTACATTCCCTAAGGCATTATTTTTAAACGGAACATACGAGTTTTCTCATTTTGTTTTATCATTTGCTATTTCATTGACATTGGTTGTTTCGTGTGCTGTTTTATCTGACTGTTTTTCATCGTTGTCAATATTATTAGTCTGCTTAAATCTACCGATGTTTTAAATCGTTGTCAACTCGATAATAGCTTACAAACATGCATTGAACCCAACAAATGTCTGTGCGTAGGATTGTTACTGACAATAACAAAACCAAATATTTAAGAAATAATTCATGTACGTTATAGTTTGTAGTCGAATAACCCACGGCCGATAGTTAAGATGCGTAGGGATTATATGATTTGAAACCACGCATCTAAACTTTCGGTCGTGGGTTATTCAACAACAAACAATAAAGAACACGAATTATTTCGATTCTAACACGATTTTTACTGAAGATTTATACAATGTAAATTATTTTTCTAGTGTACTATTTTATGTGAAGTTCCGCCCATAAAAATAACTTTCGGCTGTTCTGTCGATCAGATCCATGACTTTTATTTATTTATTTATTGCCGAATTATTACGCTGGTGGAAAATGTATCGGCATATTTTGTTTAATTACAGCGCGTGCTTTCAAGGTACAAGGTCCGCCCACAATTATTGCAGAATATCCGATTTTCTTCTTTGTTTATATGACAGTTTACTGTATCATGCATGAAATGCACAATTTCCACGAGGATAACAATGAGGTTTGTATCTCCGAAGTAACTGTCAACGATTTTATCCTGTACACGGACTCTAGTATACACTCCGTGTCCTGGACGAGTACACCTTACGGACCGATTGTGCTAGGTATGAGCCAGTGAAATTATCGATTGATATTGACACGGGGTTATTCACGCGTGACTAATACACAGCCGCGCGAATCTTCGCTGCTTGGGGCCATACTCTGATACTAGTTGGCTGACGTGCAAAAATCTGTTCCTGACCGGTTTAGAGACTGCAGCAAATGGTTTATCACACATAATCGAGATAAGAATGTAATTAGGGTGTGCACTGTGTAATCGATTTCATGACATGGGAAATTTTAGCAAACAGAATCAGACCGACTGTTTGGGATTTTCAATCGGTCTTTCATGACCTCAATCGGTCTAGAACCGACAAAACCGACAAAAATATGATCCCTGATTGTACATGTATGTGTTTGCATCCATGTAATTACTAGACACATACAGGTGAAATTGGACACATCTTCTTAAGAAAGATGGTATTTCATGACAGTGTTATAATTACAGAATTGTATGTCATATATTTTATTGGAATTGCAACAAATAAGGTATTATTAACAGGCCTTTTTTCTATAATGATTTTCAAAGACAAAACAACAAAGCAACTTAATGCAAAACAAAACACTAAAAACAAACAAGCGATGTGTTTGTGAAACACTATGTCCCCATATATTTGACCTTTGACCTTGAATGATGACCTTGACCTTTCGCCACGCACAATGTGCAGCTCCATGAGATACACATGCATGCCAAATATCAAGCTGCTATCTTCAATACTGCAAAAGTGTACATTACATTAGCGATTTTGACCCATATATTTGACCTTTGACCTTGAAGGATGACCTTGACCTTTCACCACTCAAAATGTGCAGCTCTATGAGATACACATGCATGCCAAATATGAAGTTGCTTTAATCTTCAATATTGCAAAAGTTATTGCAAATGTTGAAGTTCGCACAAACAAACACACAAACCAACCAACAAACCAACCAACAGACAGGGCAAAAACAATATGTCCCCCACTAATAGTGGTGTGGGACATAAAAAACATATCAAATCACATTAAAAAACACAGCTGCAAATAACTGCCTTCAAAAGTTGTCTTCTTTTTTTAAGAAACTTGAAATGCATTGAAGTACAGTCAAGTAATTTCCTCCCAGAATTATTTACATATTTTAAAAGACAAGTCCAGCAAAATTAAATGCAGTGCCATAATACAGCTGGATAAGAATATGAACGTATGAATTTGAGTTTAATTTCCTTGCAGAATAGTAAAATTTTAGTTGTTCAAACAATGTGTTATATGCAGCAGCTTATTATTTGTATAAAGTTTAGTAATCTTTTCCCTAAACTACATTAGCACAAGAGCAACGCATAACGGGTGCCACGCTTGGCTAGGGGTGCAGTTTTGAATAAATGAAAGCTTGTCAGATTATTATTTTTTTAAGAGGTCACAGTGACCTTGACCTAGTGACCCCAAAATGGGTGTGGCATGTAGAACTCATCAAGGTGCATCTACATATGAAGTTTCAAAGTTGTAGGTGGAAGCACTTTGATTTTAGAGCCAATGTTAAAGGGGCCTTTTCACAGATTTTGGCATTTTTTAACTTATTCATTAAATGCTTTATATCGATAAATGTAAACATTGGATCGTAAAAGCTCCAGTAAAAAATCAAGAATAAAATTAAAAAAAGGAAAAGAACATTGCCCAGAACAGGTTTCGAACCAGTGACCCCTGGAGTCCTGCCAGAGTCCTGAAGTAAAAACGCTCTAGCCTACTGAGCTATTCCGCCGAGTACACGTACTGGACGTATTTTATACCTTATATAAGCAATCTTCGTAGTTTCACAAAATTTAACAACAAAAACAGAACTTTCCAAATTATTCAATCGTTTCGCGTTGCAACGCTTTATAATTTTTAGGTTTTAAAATCGTCAAAAGATGCATATAATGGCTATATTAAACCATGGTAAATGTTCAGTATTACTGTTTCCTCACAATTATCATAACTAAAACGAAAATTTGCGAATTTGAAACAACTTTTTTCAATTTTGTCAATTTACCAAAGCGTGAAAAGATCCCTTTAAGGTTTTAGCGGGAGGCAGACAACGGATGACACGACGAGCTGGCTATGACAATACCTTGGGTTTTCTCCAAAAACACCGAGCTAATAAAATTATATTTGTTATCTAAATATCCAAACACATTTTACTAACTTAAAGGTTTTAAGGTAGCGCACCCCTAATGGACACATCCAAATACAATCTAATTAATTATTTTCTTAATCAGCATCATTTCACTGAACTACATGCAAATTTGTAGGTAGGCTTTCCATGCTTTAAAAAAAAATATACCGATTTTTTCAAAACCACCGCCAACGTTTGGCTTTTGTCCAGTTTATTTTCACCCCTGGGGTATTTTAAAAGTTCCATAATTCATTCAAATTTCCAAATATGGGCATGCAGTTGGTGTGTACAGATGCAATTAAAGGTGTTTAAAGTTTAAACAAGATGAAATAAGTATTCTTTTACAGACATTCATTTTTTACAAATTTTTATCTATGGAAGAGCGCAATGAAATGTAAAAGATAATTTCAGCCAAGTAAAAATTGGGTCGGTTAAAAACAAAGTGTCATAAAATTCAAAATAGTATCATTTACGTCATATTTTAAACTTAGTTTTTATAGAAACACTATATACAGCAAAAATACCAAGAACTAGACAGATTTACCATTTACTTTTTGGAATAAAAATAAAAATGCAACATGCATGGTTCGTATTTTCAACAATAAATCACCCAATTTAGCCATATCGTTGTTTTAATTATAAAAATAGAAGGATGTGCATAAAAATTTCAACATATTTAACAATAAACAACGCTTATATGCTATATCAAATAACGTTAGAAAAGAAACAAGGGCTGTTTGTAAAACATGCATGCCCCCCATATGGGCTGTACGTTGTAGTGGCAGCCATTGTGTGAATACGTTTTTTGTCACTGTGACCTTGACCTTTGACCTAGCCACCTGAAAATCAATACGAGTCACGATCAATGTACCTATGAAGTGTCATGATCCTAGGCCAAAGCGTTCTTGAGTTATCATCCGAAAATCATTTTACTATTTCGGGTCACAGTGACCTTGACCTTTGACCTTGTGACCTCAAAATCAATAAGGGTCATCTGCGAGTCATGATCAATCTACCTGTGAAGTTTCATGATCCTAGGTATATGCGTTCTTGAGTTATCATCCAAAAACCATTTTAATATTTTGGGTCACCGTGACCTTGACCTTTGACTTAGTGACCTCAAAATCAATAGGGGTCATCTGCGAGTCATGATCAATCTACCCATGAAGTTTCATGATCCTAGGCTAATGCATTCTTGAGTTATCATCCGGAAACCATTTTACTATTTCGGGTCACAGTGACCTTGACCTTTGACCTAGTGCCCTCAAAATCAATAGGGGTCATCTGCAAGTCATGATCAATCTACCCATGAAGTTTCATGATCCTAGGTGTATGGGTTCTTGAGTTATCATTCAAAAACCATTTTACTATTTTGGGTCACCGTGACCTTGACCTTTGACCTAGTGACCTCAAAATCAATAGGGGTCATCTGCCAGTCATGATCAATGTTTCTATTAAGTTTCATGATCCTAGGCCCAAGCTTTCTTGAGTTATCGTCTGACAACCACCTGGTGGACGGACGGACCGACCGACAGACCGACATGAGCAAAGCAAAAAGTGTATGATGTCTGCAGGATTCAAACTTGCGCGGGAAGATCCCAAAAGATTTCTAGTCCATCGCCTTTATAACCGCTCAGCCACGACAATTTCACAGTAGTGCAAGCTTAAATTAGATATCCATAAGTAAACAGGTAAAAAGGCTTTTCGATCTTTGAAGAAATCGTGAAATCGTATTTTTCAGATGATATTTGGATCAAAGTCAATATTTATTGTGAAAAAAATGTATTCTAAAGGAATTACATAAACATATATCAAAATTCGAAGTTTGAAAAAAATAAAATGCATCTCTCGGAAATAACCGATCATTGAAGATCTACAATGATCGTAAAATAAATTGCGGGAAATCATTAGGGGGTGCGCTACCTTAAGTAGATAGGTAGGAATTATTTTATATTCAGAAAATGATCACCTAGCATGGATATTATATAAACAGGATTAAGATAAATTAGTTTTTTCACAAAATATTGTCACTTTTATTAAGTGCACGTAGGTTATCGCAACAAAACACTTATTATATTAGAAAATGTGAAAGAATTGATTTATACCCATGAGAGATATTTATTAACTCTTTCCCCATCAGAAGCAAAGTGAAAATGACTTTTGCAACCAGCATAAAACCAGAACAGCCTGCGAGTAACTCTGCACAAGTCTGTTCAGGTTTTATGCTGTTTGCTGCTTCTTCTATATCTTAGGGTTGCAAATGAAGTCTTTAAAACTTGAATCTTGTAAGGTCTTTAATTAAATTTGACTTTCTTTGGGACTACAAATTCGTCAAAATACGTTTCTAAGTGGTAAAGGGTTAAGCATAGGTGCACATGAAAGTTGACATAGGTAGTACATGTAATAGTTAACATACTTGTTTGATTTTTTTTACATGACCCTTCTATACAGCAATAGATTAAACAGTTGAAATGAAAAACAACAACAAAACTCAACATTAACACCTTAAAATGTTCTGGGGTCAGAGCATTTGTAAGGGAAATCAGGTAACCTGAAACAGACACATATGAGCTGCACTCCGGCAAAATGGGGCTTAATGCACATGCATAAAGTGACATTCCAGTTTAGCATGTGCAATCAACAAATGATAATCAGGTAAAAACACCACTTTCTGCCTTTAAGGTATTTTTTCTTAAAGGAAAACTTGTCTAACTAGTGCACAATTATGTTTAGGCAGAAAGTGTCGTCCCTTATTAGCCTGTACGGACTGCACAGGCTTATCAGCCATGGCACTTTATGTACATGCAGTCATCCCATTTTCCCAGGGCAAGGCTCGTACTTTTTGGTATGCCTTTTGTAGTTAGAGAAAGCTTGAAGGGGTTGTCAGTTAGCCCTGAAAAAAGACATGTTAATGAAAATGGTTACACACAACCAACCACTGCAACCAACAACCGCCATACCTGTGGGGTAGCCTGCAAGGAAACCAACAACAACCCCTCATGAATTCACTGTATGCTATTTTCACTTGTTCATGCAAACAAACCACCAGTCATGTCATATTGCAACAATAACCTCAAAATAGGTTACCATTTTTCAGCATTTATCAGTCATAAAGTGCCTCTAAACTTACCTTTATCAGGGGGTTTTGATTTAATGTTAAGTGTTACATAATACTTTTTTTGATAAAAAAATCACCTTGTTATATTTGCTTATGAATATGAAATTATTTTATTATCAGTAAGTTCTGTATTAAGTTCTTCCATTTATAAGAAGAAACTAGCTTTAGGATGACATGATTTGTTAACATTTTTCATAAATTTTGACCATCTGTCAGTGAGAATACTGGCCTTATTTTTCATTAATTCAAACAGTTTTTCTAAATTTAATAATTATACGCTATATTTTAACAATACATAAAAAGTAGCTTAGAATCTCCAAAACAATTACAAACATTTAAAATTGTGCAAACCAGGCCCATTGCACTTTGCAAATAGTCTACTGTGCAGTTTCTACTGGATTGTCATTTCTTTTACCTCTACTACCTCTTGCTACAAAAAATATTACAAATTGTATCATCCAATTTATGTGAACAAAAAGTTCCAGTATTGATCTCTATTGTGATATATCTTAAATATTTGATATGCGGTCTAGGAAAACCTGGCTTAATGCATGTGCGTAAAGTTTCGTCCCAATATAGCCAGTGCTGTCTGCACAGGCTAATCAGGAATGGAGCTTTTATGGAATCATTCCTAAAAAGGAAGTATCTTCTAAACCATTTTTAAAAGTCAAATCTTAGTGGAAAGTGTCTTCCCTTATAAGCTTGTGCCGACGTCACAGGCTAATATGGGATGACACTTAATACACTTGCTTAGCTTGTGCCGACGTCACAGGCTAATATGGGATGACACTTTACACACTTGCTTAGCTTGTGCCGACGTCACAGGCTTATATGGGATGACACTTTACACACTTGCTTAGCTTGTGCCGACGTCACAGGCTTATATGGGATGACACTTTACACACTTGCATGTATGTAGCCCAGTTTTCTCTGAGCTTGGCTCAAACATTCTTTAGTTCCTGTACAGATTAAGCTTGTGATAATTTAAACTAACCAATACCATTAGCACTTATACAATTTAAAATCATAAAACTCTCAAAATAATGAAAATAAACCATGTCGTAGAAAAATTCTACTTTACATGAAAAATATAAGGCACACAATTCTCCCTCATCTAAGGGGCAGGTAACTTGTTTTCTTTTTATTGAGAAGCACTTAGCATTCACAAGCTTCTTCATTTATCATTTATTTACTGAAATGACCTGCATCAGGATACAAACAAGTAATCTGGGAAATATGCATGACGAATGTCAGAAGTCTATAAAGTCTTTACAAAATGTTAGGATCATTTCTATGAAACTATTTCAAAATCCAAATAAAAGAAATATGCTAAGTTTTCAAAATCTAAGGCATATAAGAAAACTACCCAGTTTTCCCTGATGTTGATGTGCTTCCAAAGAATGGAACCAACTCTACCAAACAGGTCTTCTGTGAAAGCTTAAACTTTTAAACCTATTGACTTAAGATTTTGACATCACATGGCCCAGGTTCAAACTTGTCTGAGATACCATCAGAACAAGTTTATTAAGATTCCACAAAAAAGCGATTTACAAAGTGTTCACATGGTAAATTTTTAGGACGAAAAGAAAAGAACAAAAAGTTATCACTTAAAGCTCGCCATAAGAATTAAGTACTAAGGTGAGTTTATGAAGAACAAATACAAGGGCTGTTTGTAAAACGTGCATGCCCTCCATATGGGCTGTCAGTTGCAGTGGCAGCCATTGCGTGAATACGTTTTTTGTCACTGTGACCTTGACCTTTGACCTGAAAATCAATAGGGGTCATCTGCCATTCATGATCAATGTACCTATGCAGTTTCATGATCCTAGGCCTTATTATTCTTGAGTTATCATCATAAAACCATTTTACTGTTTCGAGTCACTGTGACCTTGACCGTTGACCTAGTGACCTGAAAATCAATAGGGGTCATTTGCCAGTCATGATCGATGTACCTATGTAGTTTCATGATCCTAGGCGTAAGCATTCTTGAGTTATCATCCAGAAACCATTTTACTATTTAAAGTCACTGTGACCTTGACCTTTGACCTAGTGACCTGAAAATCAATAGGGGTCATCTGCCAGTCATTATCAATGTACCTATGAAGTTTCATGATCCTCGGCCTAAGCATTCTTGAGTTATCATCCGGAAACCATTTTACTATTTTGAGTCACTGTAACCTTGACCTTTGACCTAGTGACCTGAAAATCAATAGGGGCCATCTGCCAGTCATGATCAATGTACCTATGAAGTTTCATGATCCTAGGCCTAAGCGTTCTTGAGTTATCATCCGGAAACCATCTGGTGGACGGACCAACCGACCGACCGACATGTGCAAAACAATATACCCCCTCTTCTTCGAAGGGGGGCATAATAATTTAATCAAAGATAACATCAATGACATTATAAACTAAATATTCAAATAACTAATTCACAAAAAGATTCAAGCCAGAAAACCTTGTTCATAGTCAGCATTGAACAGATCGTTCGAGCCTCATTCTGAGAAAACTGGGCTTAATTCATGTGCGTAAAGTGTCATCCCAGATTAGCCTGTGCATTCCACACAGGTATCAGGGATGACACTTTCCGGTTTTTATGGAAGTTTTCATCTTAAGGAAGTCTCTTCCTAACAAAAATCTAGTTTCAGTGGAAAGTGTCCTCCCAGATTAGCCTGTGCCAACTCCACTTTCAGCACATGCAATTAAGCCCAATTTTCCCAGATCTAGGCTAGTTTATGTAGTTTTCTTACCGCTCTGTGTAAGTTTCTTGCATATTTTAGGATATTTGGCGAACTTGACATAGTAGTAGGACTCATATTCCATGACGATGGTGTCCAGGTCGATGTTGTCGCACACCTCGAACTTTGTGACATCGATATTAGTCTCCCTACCGAGGGCTGCAGCCGAGTCCAGGTACCTGCAAAAAGAAACCCGACACACAATTCATAAGTCCCTAATTCTAGATCTTGAACTTAGTCTGAACTTGAAATATTCACCAATCAGAATGACTTTACAATATTAGTTATTATTTTCCTTGGATTTACCAATCGAAATGATTGTTACATTTGAGATTTGATTTCTTTTTGTTTTCACCAATGAAAAAGCTTGATATATTTGAGATCTTAAGTATTTCGATTGGTTTCACCAATGAGAATGATTATCGCATTTTACTGTCCATTTGAGTGAATGGGTGGATTCATTTTAAAGATGAATACTGTGAGAATAAGAATGTTCTTTGACAATTAGAACCTGTGAAATGAGACAAACTTACTACACACATTACTTCAGCAAATGTCACTGTAATGCAAATTTATCAGCCACTTTATCATATCATTACACTTGTTTGGAAATCACATGCTTAAGGGAAAAAGATGTAACTCAAAAAAGAACTAGAAAAAATATATATTCAATGGAAATTAATCCTTAACAAATTTCATAGGTAGAGAGAACATATCTGTATAAAGTCAGGAAAAGGTATATGAACAAACTTTGCAAAGCAACAGTTGAAATAGTTGTATTAATCTGCAAGAGCATGTTCAATATGTACAAGCTCTGACCTTTCAGCACTTAAAATTGCTTACAGAAAATATTGATTGCATGTATTTCAAAATTGTTTTAAACTCAAAGATGAACTGAAAATCATGTTCATAGTTGTATAAACATGTATCTCATAAATCATTTCATACAAAAACAAACTTTGAAAACATGGATATATCAATCACTTAGTTTTCAATTTCCATTTCAAGGAGGGCTCTAGCCGTGTTTGCATGTTACCAATTACAATTTGACGCTGCCTAGTGATCTGAGAATGTTTTCAAGAAGTAAAAATCAAATCCATGTTGATAAATTATGCAACATGGCTTCCATTATTCAATACACAAATATTGATTAACTTTATGAATACGGTTTTACATCAGGATTGTATTGTACAAAATTATACATTAACAAGAGCACCGCAAAGCGGGTGCAAACGCTCGGCTGCGGGTGCAGTTCTGAATAAATGATAGCTTGCCAGAAGAAAAATTGTTATTTAAAAATAAATAAAGGTCACAATGGCCTTGATCTTTGAGCTTGTGATCCAAAAATGGGTGTGGCGTGCAGAACTCATCAATGATCAGGACACCATCGTCATGGAATATGAGTCCTACTACTATGTCAAGTTCGCCAAATATCCTAAAATATGCAAGAAACTTACACAGAGCGGTAAGAAAACTACATAAACTAGCCTAGATCTGGGAAAATTGGGCTTAATTGCATGTGCTGAAAGTGGAGTTGGCACAGGCTAATCTGGGAGGACACTTTCCACTGAAACTAGATTTTTGTTAGGAAGAGACTTCCTTAAGATGAAAACTTCCATAAAAACCGGAAAGTGTCATCCCTGATGCCTGTGTGGACTGCACAGGCTAATCTGGGATGACACTTTACGCACATGAATTAAGCCCATTAAGTCTCATCATCTACATATGAAGTTTCAAAGTTGTAGGTGGAAGCACTTTGATTTTAGAGCCAACGACGACGGTGGACAACGAGCTGGCTATGACAATACCTGGTGTTTTCTCCGAAAACAGACAAGCTAAGAATAATTTTGTATTTTTTTAACTTTCCGATCATTGATGGAAATCAAATCTACTGCAGGTGTTACAGATAAAAAGGGAGGACAAACAAACAAACAAGACAATCACTAAAGACTTCCGCATCAAAATGCCAGGTCAGCATAAAAACCATCCAATGTTGCTTGTTACTGCAACATGGTGTTGAAAAGCAAAGTAAAATGTTATAATGCATACCCTTCTTCATTGAGGTAGTTTAACACCAAAATCAGGATGTTCTTCTTTCTGGTTTCTGTTTTTATTTCATCCTGAAAAGAGATGGTATAATTCATTGGTATCATAGCAAGTCTTAAAGGTTCAATTGCAAATAAAATCTGAAACACACAAAGCTCATTAATATTAAAACAAAAGCACCGCATAGCGGGTGCCATACTCGGCTCTGGGTGCAGTTTTAAATAAATGAAAGCTTTGATTTTAGAGCCTATGTTAAAGTTTTATATTAGAGGTCACAGTGACCATGACCTTTGATCTAGTGACCCAAAAATGGGTGTGGCGTGTTGAACTCATCAAGGTGCAGCTACATATGAAGTTTCAAAGTTGTAGGTGGAAGCACTTTGATTTTAGAGCCAATTTTTTGTTAAGGTTTTAGCATGATGCGGACGGCGAACAGCAGACGCAGGACGGCAGACGCCAGACGCCGAACCGGCTATGACAATACCTCGGTTTTCTCCGAAAACAGCCGAGCTAAAAATTAAGTATCCACTGCTGAATTTATATATTTTGACATGTACATCTGAAAAGTGCTTCAAGCATGTTTGAAGATTTTTTATTTATACTTTTTTTCAAACTCAGCCAATTAATTAACACATTTTTATGTTCTGAGCAGGTTTCACAACTTGGTCAAGATAACATTGGGACAAATTTTCTCTTCAAGTCTTTACAGATTGGGCAATATTTATATGAATGTGACACTTTGAGTATTCACATTAGGTAAATGCTGAAAAAGCACGACAAACAGGTATAAAAGGCATTGACAAAATCTCACCATGAGCATGTTACTCCTTAAGAGATAGAATATAACTCAGTTTAAATGTAAGTTACAAGAGCCAAACTATGTTGTAAATTAAATTTACACTAAACACATAATAAGAAATGTCAATGTAACAAAAGAACATAACCTTGCACAAATTTATTTAACTGACAAAAAGAGCAATATGCAATGAAAGGGTACTGCATACATTAACATTCAAAGATAAAATAAGAATGGAAAATCTAATAAAAGTCTAGTTTCTATATTAAAAGTCCTGTATTCCTTGTTTAAACAGGATTTATTCATTACATTATTTAAAATGTGTCATTTAATTATAAATGCAGGTAACACGGTATTTGACAATGAAATTCAGATGAATTAATGATTTATCTTCATTCAGAAATATCTTATTGTGATTGCATGAAACATCAACTGTTGCTAAGCAATATACAGAAAAAAAATTGGGATAAAAATTGGGTAATATTTTAAGAATTTATATCAAATAAAATTAATTTAAGTGACAGACTAATGTACTTTACAATCAATACAATTAAAGATACAATAACAACAATATAACAAAAACTAATTACATAAACATCATTGCACAGAACAGGACAAAGTCCACATTAATTTAATAACATAACATTTGTTATAAATGAATACTGCATGATGGGATGTAACGTTTTTAACGCATATTTTTGTGCAATATGAAAAATTGAACAAATAATACTTTACCACTTAGATACATATTTTGATGTGTTTGTAGTCCTTTAGAAGGTTAGATTTAATTAAAGACCTTTCAATACTAGATTCAAGTTTTAAAGTCCAATCCCAACCCTTAACACTGATGAGCAGCAAAACCTGAACAGACTGTGAGTTACTTTGCCTCTGAGTGGGAAAGGGTTAAAGATATTTTGGCACACAATACTTGTAAATGAATTCTAGCATGATTAGCAAGTATGAGTCGATTAACAGTTTAAATACATTTTAATGAAAATAGTACATGACATACAACTAATAAATTATAAAAACAAGCAAATTTGTTGAATTGATATCCTCTGCCAATATGCTTCTGGACACAAAAGTGTTATATTTGACACTCAAAAAAGCATTTTTTCAAGATACAAAGGGCCATAACTCTGTTATTAACAGATGGTGTACAATGCCATTTGGCGTGCATCATCATCTTATCCATATATATACTCATACCCAGTTTCAATGAAATCCGCCAAAGCACTTCCAAGATATGGCTCTGGACGGACGGAAAGACGGACAGTCAACGCCAAAACAATATTCCTCCACCTATGGCGGGGGATAACAACTAACTTATACATAATATGCACTTGAATAAGATATTGGAGGTACATTATACATGTAAAACATTGTGCTGATTTTTTGTTAAACAAATACAAAAAGTAATCATAATATATTAAATATATATTTATATATTTACATACCAGTCTATGTTACCAAACATTGAATAACTTAGATCTTTGATGAAACCGCTTTGTTGTCTTTATATCCAAAATGCAAACAAGCACGTTGCAGACTTTATTGTTTTAACAAAACAAGAGGGCCTGAAAGCCCCAAATTCGCTCACCTGAGATTAAAAGAAATGACCTGTTTTTTGCAGCCCAAGATATCAATGGAACAAATGTTCTAACCAAGGTTTCATGAAGAATGAACAACAAATGGCCCCCTGGCGGCCATGTTTTTCAACAGACCTGAACCATTTTTTAACTCGTCCAAGATATCATTGGGACAAATCTTCTGACATGAAGATCCGACAAATGTGGCCGCTACAGTGTTAACAAGGCAAATATTCATGACGCACAACGGAAGACAGACAATTGACAATGGTGATCACATAAGTTCACCATGAGCAAAAAATATTATGCTCATAAAGATTGTCACCATGTTTGAAGATGATATTATTAAAACTAATTGAATAAACTAAATCAAGATATGATAACAACATTTGCACTCAGCAAGTGTCATTCAGATTGAACTAAAAATGTGACTAAAAGTATTCACAATGTTTCACTATAAACAACTGTAGATATACAAAACAAGAGGGCAAAGATGGCCCTAGTTCGCTCACCAGAGAGGAGTCGGTTCATTCAATCTTTACCAAATGTCAAACTTGACCTAGATATTGTCCAGACAAACATCCTGGTCAAGTTTCATAATTATTTCATCTGCTAGTCATGATCAATGTACCTATAAAGTTTCATGATCCTAGGCGTAAGCATTCTTGAGTTATCATCCAGAAACCATTTTTCTAAGTTGAGTCACAGTGACCTTGACAGACATTGTGTGAATACGTTTTTTGGCAATGTGACCTTGACCTTTGACCTAGTGACCTGATAATCAATAGGGGTCATCTGCGAGTCATGATCAATATACCTATGAAGTTTCATGAACCTAGGCATAAGCGTTCTTGAGTTATCATCCAGAAACCATTTTACTATTTCAAGTCACCATGACCTTTGATCTAGTGACCTGAAAATCAATAGGGGTCATCTGCGAGTCATGATCATTGTACCTATGAAGTTTCATGATCCTAGGCCTAAGCGTTCTTTAGTTATCATCCGGAAACCATTTTACTATTTTGGGTCATCGTGATTGTGACCTTAATTTGACATAGTGACCTAAAAATCAATAGGGGTCATCTTCGAGTCATGATCTATGTACCTATGAAGTTTCATGATCCTAGGCATAAGCTTCTTGAGTTATCATCCGGAAACCATTTTACTGCTTTGGGTCACCGTGACCTTGACCGTTGACCTACTGACCTGAAAATCTATAGGGGTCATCTGCGAGTCATGATCAATGTATCTATGAAGTTTCATGATCCTAGGCATAAGTGTTCTTGAGTTATCATCCGGAAACCATTTTACTATTTCGGGTCATAGTGACCTTGACCTTTGATCTAGTGACCTGAAAATCAATAGGGGTCATCTGCGAGTCATGATCAATGTACCTATGAAGTTTCATGATCCTTGGCATAAGCGCTCTTGAGTTATCATCCGGAAACCATCTGGTGGACGGACCGCCATGAACAAAACAATAAACCCCCTCTTCTGCGAAAGGGGGGGCATAATGAGAAAACTGCCCCCCTTCCCAGCAGCCATGTTATTCAACTGACCGGAACCATTTTTTAACTCAACTCTTGTATCAAGGAAACAAATGTTCTGAGCAAATTTCATGAAAATTGGGCCAAAAATGTGACTTCTTCTGTGTTTACATTTTCACTTTATATATATAGAGAAAAATGCCCCGCCCACTGGCGGCCATGTATTTTCACCGATCCCGACCATTTTCAAACTCGTCCGAGATATCAATAAAACCAATGTTTTGACCAACTTTCTTGATGATTGGGCACAATAGTGACTTCTAGAGAGTTTACAAGGTTCCTCTATAGCAAAATAGGGAAAACTGCCACTATATACATATAGAGAAAAATGCCCCGCCCACTGGCGGCCATGTTTTTTCACCCATCTCGACTATTTTCGAACTCGTCCGAGACATCAATTGAACCAATGTTTTGACCAACTTTCATGATGATTGGGCAAAAATTGTGACTTCTAGAGTGTTTACAAGGTTTCTCTATAGCCAAATAAGGAAAACTGCCCCGTCCACTGGCGGCCATGTTTTTCAACAATCGGAACCACTTTTGAACTCAACCAAAATATCATTAAGACAAACATTTTGACAAAGTTACATGAAGATTGGGCATGAAATGTGACTTCTACAGTGTTTACAAGGTTTTTCATTTTTTTGACCTAGTGACCTAGTTTTTGACCCGGCACAACCCAGTTTCGAACTTGGCCAAGATTTCATTGGGACAAAGCTTCTGACCAAGTTTCATAAAAATGGGACAAGAAATGTGGCCTCTAGAGTGTTCACGAGCAAATGTTAACAGACGGACGGACGGACATACGACGGACAAAGACCGGTCACAAAAGTTCACCTGAGCAATCAGGTGAGCTAAAAACTACCACCCCCCTGAGAGCCTTGTTTATTTAATAATAATAATGAACTATTTTCAGACTCACCATGCAATTATATTTCCAATTAAAAATCAATAAATCCGTTTTAAAACACAAATCTTTGATAATGTGGGTTATTGTATTAAACAATAAAACCCAGTTTATTTTAGCAGAAATGTGGACCCTTCAAGGGAGAGTATCTTGAGCATACTAGTATGTTGATTAATAAAGAGTTCTCTCAAATTCCTGAGTAAGAGTTACGGCCCATTCTACAACTAGAAAGTTCTGAGATCACTTCCTTTCTGGCATTGGATTCCAAGGATAAAACCTACAGAAAAAATCGAAATTAAAAAATCTACATTAATCAGCAGAGATATTTCTTAGTTATATAACAAAAGCATCACAAAATGTCTGGAAGAGGTAAACCAGCAGGAAGGAAAAGGAAAGCTCAGACAAAACTGCCAGAAAATCAGGAAACTAGAGTGTTCACAAGCTTTTTTACTATATAAATATAAGGAAAAAGATCCCACCACCCCGGCGGCCATGTTTTTTTTACCTATCCAAACCATTTTCGAACTCAACTGTCGTATCCAGGAAACAAATGTTCTGACCAAATTTCATGAAGATTGGGCAAAAAATGTGTCTTCTAGAATGTTCACATGTTTTCACTAATATACATATAGAGAAAACTGCCCCACCCTCTGGCAGCCATGTTTTTTCACCCATCATGACCATTTTTGAACTCGTCCGAGATATTTATAAAATCGATGTTTAGAAAAAAAATCATGATGATTAGGCAAAAAATGTGACTTCTCGAGTGTTCACAAGCTTTTTTTACCGATCTGAACCATTTTCCAACTCAACCGTCATATCCAGAAAACATATGTTCTGACCAAATTTCATTAAGATTGGACCAAAAATGTGACTTTTAGAGTGTTCACATGTTTTCACTATATTACGACATATAGAGAAAACTGCTCTGCCCCATGGCGGCCATATTTTTTCACCGATCAGCCCCCGTGTTCACAAAACAATTTTGCAATCGAAAATCGATTTTAACTGACATCCATTTTCATTTTTACCTATCAACTACAATGGAAATCCATTTTCAATGACAAGCAAAATCGAGTTTCGATTGCAAAAAATGCTTTGTGAACACGGGGCCTGGACCATTTTCGAACTCGTCCAAGATATCAATGAAACCAATGTTTTGAACAAGTTTCATGATGATAGGGCAAAAATTGTTACTTCTAGAGTGTTCACAAGGTTTCTCTATAGCCATATAAGGAATACTGCCCCACCCCCCTGGTTGCCATGTTTTTAAACGGACCGGAACCATTATTGAACTCAACCAACATATCATTTAGACAAACATTTTGACAAAGTTACATGAGAACTGGGCATCAAATGTGACTTCTACAGTGTTCACACGGTTTTTCTTTTTTTTGTTCTAGTGACCTAGTTTTTGACCCAGCATGACCCAGTTTCGAACTCAGTCGAGGTATCAATGGGACAAATGTTGTGACCATGTTTCATGAAGATCAGATAATAAATGTGGCTTCTAGAGTGTTCACAAGGCAAAATGTTGAAGATTGGCGACGGACAAAAGTGATCACAAAAGCTCACCACCCATTAGCACGTTGTGCTCAGGTGAGCTAAAAACAATACTTCGAAACTTTAATGTCATTAATTTGTAACATTGTTTCCAAAAAAAGTACCAGAATTTGAACATTTACTGCTATCAATTGTAAACAGGTTTTGTAATAAGGAAAATAAACATAAAAGTATCATATAAAATAAACAAAATTATTCATAAAGCATAACAGATTCTACTGTATATCACAACTAGATTGTGTAGGTTAACAAAACATAAAAAAAACTTTTAAAATACCAAGAGCTATTGCCAAGAACATAAAAATTTAACAAAAATTCACTATCCAACTACATGAAATTTAAATATGCCTCGCTCCGTGAAAATGGGGATAATGTACTATGTGCGTAAGTTTCCTCCCAGATTAGCCCGTGCAGCCCCTCAAGGCTAAGCAGAGAAATCATTTTCAGCATTTATGGTATTTTTGTTTCAAGGAAGTCTCTTCCTTAACCCTTACAGTGCTGGAACCGAATTTTAAAGGCCTTTGCAAACAGTTTGGATCCAGATGAGACGCCACAGAACATGGCGTCTCATCAGGATCCAAACTGTTTGCTATTCTGATAGTATTCTTTGAAAATAATCTAAGAAATTGCAAATTTAAGAAATTCAGCAGACGACATTTTAGCAGACGACAAATTTCCCAGCATGCAATGGGTTAAGCCAAATTCTGGTTTACACAGAAGGTGTTGTCACTGATTTGCTTGTGCAGACTTCCCAGGCTCAGTTGGGACGACAATTTTTTCTATTGCACTAAGCCCCGTTTTTCTAAAGCAAGGCTCAAATGTAATTATTCACTACCAAACATTTATGAAACACCATGCCACAACTACCATAACGGTACTAAAATTCCAACTAAACAGCACTAGTCCACTTACTTCTACGGCTGTTTTCTTGATGTGTTTAGTTGGTGAGTGCATATTCACACTCATTGTTCACACCAACCTCACCCTCTCTCACTTCTCACTGCATTTAAATGCATTATTTCACAAATTCACAATAATGTTGTCTCTTATCAGAAAGTCACAATGCCATATGTATACCGCAAATTTTCAGTTCACTCAAAAAGAAAAATTGGGAAATATTAGTATTTTGCTACAAAACATGATGTTCCATTATCAGGTTTCAGACAATCTGCAGAAATTATTCAACAATAAAGTCGAAACATGAGTAATCAAAAAACACAGATTAACATGCGCAACTTATAATTATTACCTGAAATAGTTGTTCTGTTTCATTCAATGGTCATACACAGTTAAAAATATTTCAAGAAAGTTTCATGGATTTTAGTATTGAACATTCAATGCCATGTGTTATATGAAGTTTGTTTGGGGACAGCACAGACATTGTATGGACACTTTACTGCCCCTTCTCTTATCACATGAGCCCTATTGTGCGGAATCTGGGCTAATCAGGGATGACAGTTTCAGCTTTTATGGAATTTTTCATTTGTTGGTTTCTTCCAAAGGCAAATCCAGTGTAGGCAGTACGTGTCCTCCCTTATAAGCATGTGAGGACTTCACAGGCTAATCTGGGATGATAGTTTAAACACATTAAGCCCAGTTTTCCCAAAAAGAGGCTCACAAGACGGTCATTCAAGGATCATTTCCGTAAAGTTTCATCAAAATCCGCCAAGGATTCAAAAGGGAGACTTCGTTAGAAGAAAGTGCACGCACGCAATAAAACACAGAGTGACGGACCAGTTACAAGCAACAACACAGTATCCCAAAAACTACCCATAAGCTATATGCTCATGTGAGCTTAAAAAAAAGCTTTTAAGAAGGTTCATATAAATTGTATGTTTTCTTAAGTATATTATATATCCTCAGAATATTATTAAAGACAATGTATTAGGGTTTATAACTTCCAACTTACCTGCATATCATGAATTGTCCTCATACGTTCTAACATTTCAAAACTTTTACAAGAAACAAGACGTAATGAAAACTGTGAAACATCAAACTTGTTAGAAATCCCGACTGACTACATGTTAAGTGAACTTTATCAGTGTGAAGCTTTATGTTAAAGCGACTTATTGAAATCCAATAATTTTGTATTCAATTTTCAAACAATGCTAATCCAAAAGCTTGACACATAAAGTGTTGTGTATCGCACAAACTTCTATTAATAACAGTCCAGTTATTACTTCAAAAAAGATAATTTTGCTAAAGTAACAAATTTCTCATCAAAACATTTATCAAAGCCTTAAAAAGTAATGAATGCTTCCAGCAATGGCCAATGTTTCGTATTAAACAGGATTTGTACGTGTTACTTTGTATTAAGTTTTGGCAAACTTAATTGAATAATGTAAATATACCACTGCAATGAAGTTAAATTGGTTTTTGCAGCCATTGAAATTGCAATCCTATTCAAAAGCCCTATCAGCATGTAAATCAACAATGTGCGGCAAATGTCAATTCGCCCTTTAACAGAAAAGAATGATTACAAAAAACAGCTAACATTTCGATTAAATGCAAAATGAAAACATTTTAAATCTTGTATTCTTATTAAAATATTACATTTAATTTATATAAGGACTTAGCTTACTAATAGACTACAGAGGAAGAGTTCATAATGGTCTGGTAAAGGACACAGACAATAAATCAATTTTAACAGGCTTCTCGCTTACCACAATTATGTTTTTTTTTTAATGTTAATCTGGCACTCATCTTATAATCGATGAATGTATTAAAATTGTAAAAGATTATTATATGTTTGTCTGTTCGGGAAGCAATTTATTTTTTTAACCGTACCTCAAGTATACTGTTATTGCCTTTTTTAACTCACGATTAACAAGAAAAAACAAGACCTAATGCAAATATAGAAAACAATGCAAACATATCATGTATTATTATTAAGTTCACTAGCACAAGGTCAAGGCTGTCGAGCTACAACTTAAAAATTGTTCCTATATATCACAAAACATCATTGAATGTCTAAAACAAGAAACATGTCAGTGCCACAAAACCAGATTTTCAAGCTTTTAGTTATTAATTTAATTTATTGTGCAACCCCAAACTACGTCTTCATGTTAGCTACCAACACACATAATTCCTTCATCCATACCAAAGTGATTGGGCAAAAAAACTGTATTTTTTTTCTATTTAAAGAAACAATGACCTTGCTTGACCTTGCTCCATAAAATGGTCTGAAATTCCCAGGCTAAGTATGCATATATATAAGCTACCAACATTTCAGAAAAATATCCGCATAAACACTCAAGCTATTGAGCAGCAACAGTTTTTGCATTCTATAAAGCGGTGACCTTGATTGTGACCCAACTGGTCTCAAGTGAACCCCCAAACTAGGAAAACATGTATGCAACTACATACACACAAAAGCCCAATATCTTTATACAAGCATAAAAGTTATTGAGCAGGAACAGCTATTTGTAATGATAGAAATAGTGACCTTGACCTTTACTCGACTGGCCATAATCCAAGCAGGGTCTGAATAATAAGCAACATTAATTGACACACAATTTCAGTGCAAAACATCTGTCCTCACTCATATTATTCACAAACAAAAACAAATTCGATTAGTGACCTTGACCTGACTGGCACCAAATGCAGATCAAATGTAGGTCTGCATATAAGCTCCCAACACACACAATTTCAGAACAAAACATATTTCTGACCTGAAATTAATGAGCAGTTTATGCTATTCTTCTATTTTGAGTAAACTTTACCTTGACCTTTACCCAACACACCCTATATAAAACATCTTGCTGGATATAAAGTCAAGTTTGATATATCTGAAGTTTCCTCAAGATTATTCTATGTAAGTCAAGTTATAAACTGGAAACTTCTGTTTGCTGTTTTCAACTTTTAATTAAAGTGACCTTGACATTAATCTGACTAGGTCCCAAAGCAATCCATAGGTAGATATTCATCTATGCTACCTACATACACAATTTCTGTGCAATAAGTCCATCTAAACTCAAGTTATTCAGCATCAACGTTTATTCTATTTTTAGTAACAGTTCCATGGACCTTGAAATTACCAACCACTAATACTATCCCAAGATAGGTCTTCATTGAAGCTTGCTCAGCCAAAGTTGAAACAACATTCCATGGTCAAAACAAGAGCATCTCCTTGCGGGTGCAGACCGCTCATCTATTTTTCTTTTTAAAGGTAAAGAGACCTATCTTAATACTTCAATCAACAAGCAAATTCGTAGAATTGATATCCCCCGCAACATATGCTTTGTTTGAGGATGGGTGCAAATCAGACGGATGAACATACTGACAGATGGACGGACGGACGGAGGACAATAACTCAAAACTAAGACAGAGGAAGGTTCTTGAGCCTTCAAAATTTATTTAGGTGAATTAATAAGTCGTGCGTTTTCCACAAAAACATTCAATGTTTATATACACTCAATTTTCAGAGTGAACACAACATCTGTTGTGTTAAAAAAGATATGGCTCCGGACACAAAAGTGCCTATAGTAAAAAGCATTTTTTCAAGATACAAAGGGCCATAACTCTGGTTTTAACAGATGGTGTACAATGCCATTTGGCGTGAATCAACCTCTTATGCTTATATATACTCATACGAAGTTTCAATGAAATATGCCAAAGCACTTCCAAGAAATGGCTCAGGACACAAAAGTGACGGACGGACAGACAGCCGGACGGACAGCGCCAAAACAATATCCCTCCGCCTCTGGCAGGGGATATATACTCATACCAAGTTTCAATGAAATCCGCCAAAGCACTTCCAAGATATGGCTCCGGACACAAAAGTGCCTATAGTAAAAAGCATTTTTTCAAGATACAAAGGGCCATAACTCTGTTTTTAACATATGGTATACAATGCCATTTGGCATGCATCATCCTCTTAGGCATATATATACTCATACGAAGTTTCAATGAAATCCGCCAAATCACTTCCAAGATATGGCTTCGGACACAAAAGTGCCTATAGTAAAAAGCATTTTTTCAAGATACAAAGGGCAATAACTCTGGTTTTAACAGATGGTGTACAATGCCATTTGGCGTGAATCAACCTCTTATGCTTATATATACTCATACGAAGTTTCAATGAAATATGCCAAAGCACTTCCAAGAAATGGCTCAGGACACAAAAGTGACGGAAGGACGGACAGCCGGACGGACAGCGCCAAAACAATATCCCTCCGCCTCTGGCAGGGGATATATACTCATACCAAGTTTCAATGAAATCCGCCAAAGCACTTCCAAGATATGGCTCCGGACACAAAAGTGCCTATAGTAAAAAGCATTTTTTCAAGATACAAAGGGCCATAACTCTGTTTTTAACATATGGTATACAATGCCATTTGGCATGCATCATCCTCTTAGGCATATATATACTCATACGAAGTTTCAATGAAATCCGCCAAATCACTTCCAAGATATGGCTTCGGACACAAAAGTGCCTATAGTAAAAAGCATTTTTTCAAGATACAAAGGGCCATAACTCTGTTTTTAACAGATGGTGTACAATGCCATTTGGCGTGCATCATCCTCTTATGCATATATATACTCATACGAAGTTTCAATGAAATCCGCCAAAGCACTTCCAAGATATGGCTCCGGACACAAAAGTGCCGGACGGACGGACGGCCGGACGGACAGCGCCAAAACAATGCATCATCCTCTTAGGCATATATATACTCATACGAAGTTTCAATGAAATCCGCCAAATCACTTCCAAGATATGGCTTCGGACACAAAAGTGCCTATAGTAAAAAGCATTTTTTCAAGATACAAAGGGCAATAACTCTGTTTTTAACAGATGGTGTACAATGCCATTCGGTGTGCATCATCCTCTTATGCATATATATACTCATACCAAGTTTCAATGAAATCCGCCAAAGCACTTCCAAGATATGGCTCCGGACACAAAAGTGCCTAAAGTAAAAAGCATTTTTTCAAGATACAAAGGGCCATAACTCTGTTTTTAACAGATGGTGTACAATGGAGGGGTAGGGTGGAGAGGGGTGTATAGTGTGGGCTGTGGTCATTTATTACATTATCTTTCAAAATAAGAAATAACAAGAGCACCGCATAACGGGTGCCAACGCTAGGCTGCGAAAGCTTGTCAGATTTTTTATATTTTTTAGAGGTCATGGTGATCATGACATTTGACCTAGTGACCCAAAATTGGGTGTGGCGTGTAGAACTCATCAAGGTGCATCTACTTATGAAGTTTCAAAGTTGTAGGTGGAAGCACTTTGATTTTAGAGCCAATATTAAGGTTTTAGCACGACGCCTATGGCGCACGGCTGACAGCGAGCTGGCTATGACAATGCCTCGGGTTTTCTCCGAAAACAGCCAAGCTAAAAATAGGTGTGGCGTGTTGAAATGAGGAAGGTGAATGTTCATATGAAGTTTAAAAGTTGTAGGTGGAAGCACTTTTACTGTAGAGGCTATGTTGAAGTTTTATATTAGAGGTCACAGCGACTTTGACCTTTGACCTAGTGACCCAGAAATGGGTGTGGCGTGTAGAACTTATCAAGGTTCATCTACATATGAAGTTCCAAAGTTGTAGGTGGAAGCACTTTCATTTTAGAGCAAATGCAAAGGTTTATGTTAAAGTTTTATATTAGAGGTCACAGTGACCTTGGCCTTTGATCTAGTGACCCAAAAATGGGTGTGGCGTATAGAACTCATCAAGGTGCATCTGCATATGAAGTTTCAAAGTTGTAGGTGGAAGCACTTTGATTTTAGAGCCTATGTTAAAGTTGTATATTAGAGGTCACAGTGACCTTGACTTTTGACCTAGTGACCCAAAAATTGGTGTGGCGTGTAGAACTCATCAAGGTACATCTACATATTAAGTTTTAAAGTTGTAGGTGGAAGAACTTTGATTTTAGAGCCAATGTTGAGGTTTTAGCACGACGCCTACGGCGGACGGCTGGCAATGACAATACCTCGGGTTTTTCTCCGAAAACAGCAGAGCTACAGTACAGCTCACGCAAAACAAACATATTCCGCGATCCGCGGAGTCAGACGCCATCTTGTGTTCGCGGAGTCGACTCGGAATCGACTATCTGGTCGCCGAGTAGCCGCGTCTGTCCGCCGAGGCACTCCGCATCTCGTCTCCGCGACACGCCTCGGCATGATGCCGAGGAATTTGTTGATGATGTCGAGTCATTCGGCGGACAATCGTATTAATTATAATTAACAATGTACATGTACCTCGGATAGATATGGACTCCGAGTTTTGCATCATAAAATTTATTACATGGAGCGTCACTACGTTGCGAAACATTCACTACATTATACATTGGCAATAAGGTTATGCATTATCTGTCCAAATTATCTTTATTAACTGTTTCTTTACCCTTTCCCTGATAGATGCGTATAATCCCGAGTCTATCGTTTCCCCGATACATGCGTTTATGACTGTCATTAACGATTACCACATACATGCGAATTTTTCCGTCTCTATCCATTACCCGCTAATCCCGTGTATTCCATTTTCAAATGCAAATTCTGATTATTACTGACGAGAAAAGTACTCAAGAAAACTCATTAAAGCGGGTATATACGATTTTGTCAAATATTTATGAATTTATATAAAATGTGTAAAAAAAACTTATAATATATATATATATATCAATATAAATTAAAATAAAAGTTAAGAAGAGCATGTGTCGAAAAATGCGAAATAAGCCAGATATTTAATTCTGAAATTGAAAACGGCTGTACAGCCGAATTCGCCAGCATGTATATCATACATGTACGGTGTGAATATAAACTTAGTTTAACGGTTTATTTGAATTCCTGCAACGATATCTATTTATACGACACGCGATCACTAACTCCAATCCTAATACAAAGACGAATGCTTCGGTTATTGTAGGAAAATATGTTCGTCACAATCGGCTCGGGCCGCTAATGTGTCTTTGCTGCATTTTATGAAATTCGGCTTTAATGTATCATTTTTCTTGTCTATTTTGTGTAATTGTAACATATTTTATCAATATATGACAATTAAACACATATAAAAAATCGTATATACCCGCTTTAACACAGACATCCAACATTTTTCTAAAATATCAAATGAAATTCGGCATATGTTTCTAATTAAATATTTGATGAAATAGCCGGTAGGTGTCCAATCGGAACAAGGGTAACACAAATAAAAACATGATATTTTCGTGTCCAGTGTTTGTCTAAAACAAAAAGCGCGCGAAAATAGGCGTGGGTGAATTTATTGATACACAAAACTACGTTGCGCAGACAACATTGTAAAACTTCGTAGTGAATTTCCATTTGAGTATCGGGGTATCTCGCAAATGATTTTGACATTTTCCTGAATAAAATAAAAGTTCAAAACGCTGTATCATTTTCATATTTTAGTTCGTTCAATATTGCAACAATTACTGTATTGCATCTGATTGCACACAAAGTGCCGTGTAAAGTTAATATTCTTTTACAACGACCAATAAAAAAGTTCAACTATATTTAGATTGTATGCAACATGTTTAAGTCATTTTCTGAAAATTGAGAGAAAGGAAAAGCGAATTTTCGAAAATAAAACAACGTTTTTTTTCCATTTAATTTGTCATAATTATTTATATTGTGTTTCGTCTGTGTATGTTTGATTGGTTCTCGTTTGTTTTAAGCAAATCTTATGAAAAAAATATCGTAATGGTAAATGTTTAAAGCAAGTCCCGTTTCCGAGATCATACACGAGAATTACTTCGATATGTTTACTGATAAATTATGGTTTAGACAGACGACACGTGCTTATCTAAAGTGTGTTTTTTTTTGTAATACACGGGATATTGGATTATCGGTGCTTGATTGAGCAATAAAACAAAGACGCAGTCGGCGGTTTTTTAGAAGGCCTTTTGTACTGACCAACATAATAATCAATAGTGCGCGTGCTTATCTAACATTTAGGGATAAAACACACGGGAGACTAGACACTTTGTGCTTGTTTGGGCCATAACCGGTGGTTATTTTCAGTAGCACACGTGTCCAGAAACTAACGAGTTCGGGTAATAAAGCACTGAGATTATGATCTGAAATCTGCATGGAATCTGAAATGAAACAAAATGCCGGCAAATCAAAAGATTAACCGCCTGATGTTTCAGTATAAAAAATGCCGACAAATCAAAAGATTAACCGCCTAATGTTTCCGTATAAAATTCGATATTTTAAGGCGGGGTTCTCACTGCATTTCTTTTTGCACTCGCATACGCTTGTATTACTTGTTATATCCTCGTATTATTTGCATAGATTTATTAAAATTACAATGAAAATGCTCACGCTTTCCAGGCAGATAACGTGATATTACACAAGTCATCTTTATGTTCGCGCAATTTCTAAGAGAACAGCAGATTTACACGTGTATTTAATTGTCACAATAATGATACTGTTTTGCGTCGCAATATTATTTTGGTAGTCACATTTATGCCGAGTTTAATGTTTCAATATATTGCCCGATAATTTCGTTTATTAAATTTATATTTAGATGCAACATGTACATGGCCATTTCTGAAAATCGGGACGAAGTGAAAGTAATCATTTTTAAATATCAACGAATATAAGTTTTTATTAAAATTGTCAACATTATTTATATTTGTTTTCTATGTGTGTAGTTGTTTGGTTCTCATATCGTCGCTGTCGTTCTCAAACCTCGTAGCTACACTGTCAAGTTTTCAGGAGAGAGAAAAAACCGTCTCTTTTTTTATAACGATGTTTTAGAAATTGAAATTCTGTAAAAATACCAAACAAATGAAGCTGCAAAATACGGTATAAGCCGTAGACGCGTAAGTCATACTGATGTTCAGAAACGGTAGCTACGATATTTTGTCACCACAGTTGTGTCATTTGTATAAGCACGTAGCGTCCGTGGTATGAGGTACGACAATTCGTCCTGATAGGAAACCTCGTAAATGCAAATATAAAAACGTTTTGTCAAAATTGTCCAAACGAAATAACATACCTATAGGTGAAATGACGTCGCTACGACTTTTCGCCGGAAAAAAAGCTAACAATCAAGCTACAACATTTTGTCACATGCATTTTTCAAGGGCTCTGATTGGGGTAGAGCTGCGAGATATAGCACAAAACACGCGCCAGACTTCATATATTCGGAAAAGACGAAAAAACATTTTTGAAAATTTTGGAGCTACGAGGTTTGAGAACGACAGCGACGATATGTTTTTTTCGCAAATTTTATGTTATGTTATTTTCGATGTTTAAAGCAAATCTTGTTTCCGAGATCATGTTCGGTATTAAACTGTGTAAGGTTCATTGATATGGTTATAATGACCTACAAAGAGAAGCTGACCAAAGGTTTACACAATCACGCAGAAGTAAACATATTAACGTATTATTTGTGTCTGTTTCTAATAATCGTTTATGTAAAAAATATTTAACATGTGTTATAGTATACAATAAATATTTGTATTTTTTTCGGCGAACCGCCGCGTGTAAAGACGCGGCGTGATGCCGCGGATCGATGCCGAGGCAGGAACAGACGCGGCGTAACTCCGCGAATTATCGCGGAGTGCCTCGGCATGATGCCGAGGGAATACTCGTTGTGGATGCGGAGTAATTTCGAAAACAAAAGAGTGTGTCCGCGGCGTAGCCGCGGATTTTGTTGGTTTTGCGTGAGCTGTACTGTAAAAATAAAAAAATACTTTTTTTGGGGGGGGGGTGGGGGGATTCTGGGGAGGGGGGGGGGACGTTGGGATGGTTTGGGTGGAGTCTATTGTAGTATGTCAGGTAAGAGTTGTTTTGTCAAAGTATCAATCAAATCTGATCATAAATAACGAAGTCATAGCAATTTTAGCAAAATTTAATTATTTGATCTTGAGAGTCAAGGTCATTCAAAGGTCAAGGTAAATTCAACTTGCCAGGTACAGTACCCTTACGATAGTATGAGAGTATTTGAAGTTTGAAAGCAATAGCCTTGATACTTTAGAAGTAAAGTGGATGTAAACACAATATTTAACCATATATTCAAATTTACAAAGACAAAAAAAGGCCATAATTCTGTTAAAAAGCCAACCAGAGTTATGCAACTTGCCCTGTACAGTCCCTTTACAATAGTTAGCGAGTTTTCCAAGTCTAAAAAGCAAAAGCTATGATACTTTAGGAGTAAAATGGACCAAAACACAAAACTTCACCAAATGTTCAATTATCCAAGTCTAAAAGGGGCCATAGTTCTGTCAAAATGCTTGATACAGTTGTCTGTCTTGTTTATACATTGGGGTCATGTTGGTCAAGAAGTATGCAATATATGAAAGCAATATGTCAAAGGACATAGATAATATTTGAGGTGGTATGCAAACTTTAACATAGATTTATCAATAATATGCATATTCTAAGTGAAAAAAGGGCCATTATTCTTACAAAATGCTTGATACAGTTGTCTGCTCTTGTTTATAGATTGGGGTCATGTTGGTTAAAAAGTTTGCAAGATATGAAAGCAATATGTCAGGGGATATAGGAAATATTTGGGGTGGTATGCAAACTTTAACATAGAGTTATCAATAATATGCATATTCTAAGTGGAAAAAGGGCCACAATTCTTACAAAATGCTTGATACAGTTGTCTGCTCTTGTTTATAGGTTGGGGTCATGTTGGTAAAGAAGTATGCAAAATAAGAAAGCAATATGTCAAGGCACATAGGAAATATTTTGGGTGGTACGCAAACTTTAACATTTGCAGGCTAACGCCGACGCCGGGGTGAGTAGGATAGCTCCACTATATATATTTCATATATAATAGTCGGCTAAAATTTAAGGTATTTTGGTGTAGCACTTACATTATTTATTTTTTTGAAAAGCATACCTATAAGTTATATATTTAAAGATCAGAAAGGTTCTAGTATTACATTTATCTGCAACAATACTGTTCAAATTTCTTCATATACCATTGATGAAACAGAACAAAAGTATTGTGGAAATAATAAAATTCAACTTTAAGACCACTCTAGTTTCCATATTATGAATATAAATACGCAGTCCACCAAACAAATTCCAAACTTCTTTTTTGTAACAAAAAATGCAAAGTACACCCTACTATTTATTCCATAATCCAAAGAAATTAGCTCACTATCACAAACTAACATGCATGCACATTTTCTCAAATTTTAAGCAAGTCCTCTTTCAAATGAATCACACTCAGCAGTTTTTTGCTCTAAACTCAACAAGAATATTTTGAGCACAATGACAATACGAGTCTCCAATTAAGTTACCTATTAACAATATAACACTACTAAATACACACTTATCAGTCAATAAATCAGGTAATCTTGATTTAACAGCTTATTTTAGCTTTATTCGACGCCTTGAAAATCAGGCACTATTAACCTTCATAGTGTGTGTAACTGTTTATAATAAATATTTATTTGATCTTCAAGAATAGAATTTGTTGAATAATCTGATCTGTGGATTTTAGAATGATTATGCAACTGAAAAGGTCAACAGTGTTTTATTTTGAGACTTAGCATTTATTAAGGTTCAACATCATTAAATGACAACTGGGGCCAAACAACATATAAAGTCAGCTGTCTTCTGTAAGTCTTCAATTTGTCTCCATTTCATAATTTATCATAATTTCATAATTTAATCATAATCTATCTCCACTAAAACAATCTCTTTGGACTGCAAGGGAGATTTGATGTTTAATATTAGAGCTGGAGTCAAATCAATTTAGATAGTAAGTTAAATATTGAGCAGCTCTGAGCCCCATTTAAACAGTGTCCGCTTTTGACAGATCCATGTAGGTCAATGACCCATACTTCTAGGAGGAGCCTTGGTGAACTGGCAAGTAACAAATCCAGATGTTTGCACATAAAGTATGTCAGTGACAGAGAGCAATAAACATGCCAATCTATGTATTTGCAAATCAATGAGAGTATCAGGGAGTCAACAGAACAGTCATCAATAACTGGCACAATCTGTGCATTTCCCAAGAAATGATGTTACAATCCAAGAAAACACACACACACCCTCCACTACTATAAACCTAAACAAACGCATTCCTGCAATGTTTTGTGGACACAGTGTGACATCATGTGTCAACAAGGACAAACCATACAATGACAGACCAGTCCAGGATGTTTTTTAAGAACAGCTAACTAGTATCAACCTTGATAAACACTAGAAGTGTCCAGAAAACATTAAGTCCTGCAAAGCATGTTATAAACTGTAAAACTGGACCAAAGCCATCTACTCAGGGTCAAAAAAGCACTTTCAAACCAGTTAAATAAAGAGGAAAATAAGAGTTAAGGTGAGATTGCAATTCATATTTTCAGGCAAAATGATTATTTTTAACTTGGTATACCTGCTTTGGCCATGGCCCTAGAGTGCTCATCTCAGTTTAAGGTAAACCAATCATAAATGTGGCTTCTAGAGTGATACCAAGGTTTTTATATGATTTGACTTGGCACATTTTACCCACGTTGGAATTGCAGGGCCTAGATATTGTCAAAAGGACCATGGTGAACAAATTTTATCAACAAGAGCTGTCAGAGGACAGCGCGCTCCACTATTCGAGTGCTTGACATTATAACGTAAGCCATCATATTGGGGAAATTGTTCATATTCAATAATTTATTAGACAATCTTTCAAAAATAAAAAAAGGAAACAAATTATTTTTTTTTGGGGGGGGGGGGGGGTTGAGAGGTGGTATAATGTGCGGTGTGGTCATTTATTAGACGCTCTTTCAAAAATAAAAAAGGAGAAAAAAAATTATTATTTTTTTTTTTGGAATGGGGGGGGGGGGGGGGTAGGGGGGTGAGAGGGAGGTACAATGTGGGGTGTGGTAATTTATTAGATGATGTTTAAAAAAATGGGGGGGGGAGTAGGGGGGGTAGGGGGGTGGGGTGAGAGGGGATATAATGAGGGGTGGGGTAATTTATAAGATGTTTGAGAAAAAAAAGGGGGGAGGTTGGGGGGGGGGGGTGGAGGGATTCTGGGTAGTGGTGTGGGGTATTGTTTGGGTGAAATCCATTGTGGTATTCAGATAAGTGTTGTTTTGTCAAAGTAATAACAAAATGTGATCATAAATAAAGAAGTTATGGCAATTTAAGCAAAATGTTCAATTACCTAAGTGTAAAAGTGGCCATAATTATGTAAAAATGCTTGATACAGTTGCCTGCTCTTGTTTATAGGTTGGGGTCATGTTGGTAAACAAGTATGCAAAATATAAAAGCAATATGTCGAACGATAAAGGAAATATTTGGGGTAGTACGCAAACTTTAACATAGACGTATCAATAATATGCATATTCTAAGTATTAAAGGGGCAATTATTATGACAAAATGCTTGACAGAGTTGTCTGCTCTTGATTATAGGTTGGGGTGATGTTGGTAAACAAGTATGCAAAATATGAAAGCAATATGTGACAATGAAAATAAATGGGGTAGTACGAAAACTTAAACATTTGCTGCATATTCTAAGTGGAAAAGGGGCCATAATTATGACAAAATGCTTGATAGAGTTGTCTGCTCTTGTTTATAGGCTGGGTCATGTTGGTAAACAAGTATGCAAAATATGAAAGCAATATGTCAAGGGACAATGAAAATAATTGGGGTAGTACGACAACTTTAACATTTGCACGCTAACGGCACGGCACGGAGCAGAATCGAACGCTGATGCTGGGGTGAGTAGGATAGCTCCACTATATATATTTCATATATAACAGTTGAGCTAAAAATCATTCATACCGGTAAATGTGGCCTTTAGAGGGGATACAAAGTTTTTTCTTAGATTCGACCTGTTTCTATAGTTGTTTGAGGAACCCGACCCAGATTTGAACTTGATATTGTCAAGATTAACATTCTGACCAAGTTTCATCACCATGGAGTCATAAATGTGGTGAACAGAGTAATAAAAAGATTTGCCCTGGTGAACCAGTTTTTAATCGCATGTGATCGAGATTTGAACTATGTTTAGATATTGTCATGATAAACAAAATGAGCAAGTTTCATCATGATTGTGTCATAAATGTGGCTTCTACAGAGGTAACAAGATTTGGCCTAGTGACCTTGTTTAAGGATGCATGTGACTCAGATTCGAAATCGACTTGACATTTTCAAGATAAACATTCTGACAAAATTTCATCAAGACAGAATGGCCTTTAGAGAACTGAGGAGCAAAAAATGACCACAGAAGCTTGACAACAAAGGCACTTCATGTTCAGGGGAACTTGAATAAAATAATGGTGTCTTGCTACAATTAACACTGTTATATTGTTTGATTATTAGGAAATTCAAAAAGAATAAAAACAAACCAACTGCAGAAATTAAAACAATTACATGTAACGTGAAATTTAATTTCTGAAACATACATTTTATTCACAATAAATAATCATTTCAATATCTTGAAGGTTAAACTATTTTATTGTATAAATAGTAAAAAACTGTGACAAAAAAAATCTAGATAATATACAGCAATTCTAAAAAGAATACTTGGAACAAAGCATTAATAATGCTTTGACTGACTAAAGGGAAACAACCTATAACAAAACTGTTGAGTAAACTAGAATTATCTGCCTTCGAATAAATAATAACTTTTCAAATATTTGTTAATAATTTTAAAACTTTTAAAATAGCCCATTATGAGTTTGAAAACAATCATTTTTCTGTTTCATTAAAAAGAAAGTAATGATTACTGGGAAAGAACATAATGCCTTTTTAAGTTTCATAACAAAGACAAGAATAGATTTGTAGGAAGTTTTAACCATTATTGAGGATGTAAAATAATAAATGTCACTCATAACTCAGATTCCTCAATTATGGGCATTCAGAGTCTGAGTCTGAGTAAACATTAGCAGCAAAAAATTGGCAGTCTCGACTGTAAGACAAAAGTTCAGGTTTGAGACCAATTTCTATCAGAGTTGAAGCTGCTTTCCATAAAAATCCTCGGAGTTGTTCACCTTCAAACAGTTTTAATTGGGTATCATGCCTGCCTATGCATTTTCACCCCACCTCTCTCTAAATAAGCCTCATTCATACTCACTTTTTTCTAAGAAAGTTTAAGCCAATTTAACCATTACTAAAAATCATGTTTTTATACACCAATAACAAATTCCCTACTTGGAAGAAGAGGTAGGCAAAGAATTACTGAATAAAGTGTTTAAAAACAGACTAAAGACTATACAAACTGTAGTGTACTAGTGTGTAGCTGGGCTGTGATTCAAGAAGCCAAGATATTGACAGTCCAGAACCCTAACAACTAAGCTACATTTGCTACATTCTAGCAAAGCATTTCTTTCAAACAAGCCATGCCATACATGTACCGTACCAAAATGGGTATTATATCATATGCGGCAAGCTATATAAAAGCCCAAGGCCAGCCTTGGCATTAGCACATTCTGGCCAAAATCTACCCCGTCCCCTTTAAAGTCACACAGAGTTTTGTGATCTCATTATTGGATAATAGGGGTCCTTGTAAAAGTAAACGGATGCAGAGGCATATTTTGAGCTACATGTAAGCTGCTTGAATATGTCCTTAACCCTTTCCCACTTAGAAGCAAATTGATAGCTATGTGCAAACAGCATAAAACCGGAGCAGCCTGCAAGTTACTCTCAGTCTGTTCAGGTTTAATGCTGTTTGCTGCTCATCAGTATCTAGTGGTTGGCAATGAAGCCTTTCAAATTTAAATAAGGAAAGAAAGGTCTTTAATTAAATATAACTTTCTAAGGGACTACAAATGCGTCAAAATACATATCTAAGTGGTTAGGGTTAAAGGCTTATTATCACATGATTCAGCAGCAATATAACAAAGAAGATAAACACAGTATTATAAATATATAAATTTTAATAAAACAAATTTAAATATTTATATTTCTGATACATGTATATGGAAGCATACAGCTAAAAGTCCAAATCCTAGTTGACGGACATGTCCATTAGATTTTGCATTTTCTTTAAGCAAATCCTTTACATAATTAATGGATTGACAGATATATCAGTTTACAGTCATTCATTAAAACCTGTAAGAAATCCTTCACAAATGTTTGTTAAGTTTTTCTTTACAGTCAGACAAGCAATTCTTAATTTCTGAATGGGTCATTTAGTTAAACACAGATAATCATATTTCAAACAATAAACAGTTCCACATTTTATTGGTAGCATTTTTTTTACAAAGCATGTAGTTTCAAAAAACGCCTCAAATTATTTTTGAAAGTAAAACATATATTTGTAATTCTCAATAATGATATTAAGGATGAAAACTGTAACAACCAACATAAACTTGTGGTTATATGTTTTATATTGATATAATAAGTGTAGCAAACATTGTAAAGCTGGTTATGGGACGGTAAATTCAATATTAATGAGCATTGATGATTATTCATATATATTTTGGTTGACAAAATAATTTAATTAGCATTTCACATTTTCTTTAATTTATCACGCCCAAATGTTGTTTCATAAGATATATTTTATAAAATAAAAGCGAAATAAAATATATAGTAGTACACAAAATAGTTTTTTTTTTATCTTATCTTTAGCTGCGTTGTTTTGGTATTGTTTTCACTAGTCATAAAGCCAAAGGGCTGTAAATAAATACAAATAACCAGCCATGATTTAATACTGATATTATTTTTTTGCCTTATTCAATGGTTTCTATACAAGTGGCCTGATTGACACAGTCCAGGGGTTTTTCAGCACTGTCTGCGCCTCCGGAAAACGGAGCCACTCCAAAAGCAAACGGAACTGATCCTAAACCAAAATTATAAAAAAATTCCCAATTTCAAATATAAATAAATAATTCATTTATTTATTTTTTTAAGAATGAAGTGCCTTATAACTTGTGTGACTAACCAGTGTTTGTTTTGGTCAAAAATATCTGCTATAAAGTTTTGACTGTTCAGTTTTTATCTCAGAGTGTAACTGTAACTGAAAAACAAAACTGCAGTACTTAAATAAACGTTGAACATGCACAATATTGCATCTGTTTATATAAAGAAGACAAAATAACAAATAAAAACAAATTTATTTGTTAAACCAATGAATTATTTAAGCATGATAAATTAACAATTTTTTCCCAAATGAGCCGTTTTATCGAAGCAAATATTCCCAAAATGGCCAATTTTATCAAAAAAAATTCCCAATTTGGTCAGACTCCTTTTCCCAAAATAGGCAGAAAATCCCCTGCAGTCTCAGCTAAAAATTGAATATCAAAGTCACAGGTTGTTAGCGTGTGGCTATGATATTAATTAGTGAAAACATCATTTTGAATGCTAAATAATTAAATTATAACAAAAAAAACTTTTCTGAAAAATGAATTTTCACTATCAAATATAATTATATATAACAAGGTATCAAACTCAAAATCACCAGAAAACCGGGTGCATCACTTTGAAAAGCCATAACTTTATCAATTGTGCAGCGATTTTCATGAACCTAGTCATATTCAACGCAGAAAAGAATTTTCTTTCTGAAAATGTACATATCTCTTTATATTTCTACAAATGCTTGGTCAAATTTTAAGAAATAACACGATACACAACTTGCGTGACCTACTTGTCAGCGATCAGACCCGATTTATGAATGAAATCTTCAGATGTAATTAAAGACACACCTTGGCATTGAACCAATGAAATCATTTGTGTATTTAAAATGTCGGTTAGTTGCAATGTATGTAAAGAAAGTTTTCAAACGGCAGGGACAGTTAGTTTTGATGCATAATGTAACGGCAAGCACGGTAAGAATGTTTTTATGGTGTTGAGGTGTGTGAACTTTGCAGGGAAAATGCCCTTTACTCTGTGAAGATTTCAGTCTTAGAGCGGGTCTGATCGACAACGAGTAGGTCACCCGAGCTGTGTATCATGTTTGTTCTTAAAATTTGACAAAGCATTTGTAAATATCTTGCAAGATATGTACATTTCCAGAAAGGAAATTGATTTTTGCTTTGAATAAGACCAAGTTTGTGAAAATCGCTGCACAATTGATGAAGTTATGGCTGTTCAAAGTGATGCATCCCGTTTTGGGGTGATTTTGAGGTGCATACCTTGTGTGAGGTCTTCCAGGTGTGGCACTTCAGTTAACATTTCAACCAGTTGGATATTATGTGTTGGTTTGATTTTATGCCATATACAGTATCTGTGATTACTGTAATGACCAAATGAGAACATATTTCATGCATCCTCTATGTCATATGATCAAATCAACGGTTTGATCTAACTGTACATGCATAATACTTGTCATGTAATTATGAAAGTTAATTTGATGCTTTTATCATCCTTTGTACATCAAATGATTGATTGGCAGCACTTTTATGATTGTATTTATGTGAATTGTATAATGTATAGTGACATAATAGTGTTGATGAGATGTAAATAAATCAAATATATATATTTGATAGTGAATTTTGTTTTCAGAAACGTTGATATTTTGTTATAATTTGATTAGTTATCATTCAAAATGATGTTTTCACTAATTAATATCATAGCCACACGCTAACCATCTGTGATCAAAGTCTGACATGTAGGAACATGTTGAGTGTTGAGTGTGAAACTGTAGTAACAGCTAAACATACCTGTATGACATACAACAGTTTCAATCTCACCCTTAGACATAGACCATTAAAATCGCTGTATTCTGAAGTGGTGTGTGGCAAACTGTCTTTATGTCAAGGAAAAAATACTTTTGACTTAATGGAAAAGTATTGGGTTTTCTAAATATTCAAATTTGCCAATATTAAATTGGAATTTTAACTATTTGACTGGCAATGTTTCACCATTTTGGGACTATTTAGAAAATGTTTACGGTAGTATTCCATATACAACTGGAATATTAATAAATCACTGGAAAAAAAAACAATAACAGTGGTCACTTAACCTTCACACACTTTTCCTTCATTAGCTGTATTACTGTTATAACTGACCTAAGCAAAAATACTAATGCCAGTTACTCAGTTTGGCAAAGCCATGTGTGTGTTTTGTGTCCTTTTTGGCAAGCCCTTGAAGTAAAATTTGATCCGCTTAAGAATTGCAAGTTGTGTAAGGATCTCATTTTCTTCTTGATTTTTTCACACAAAAAAACCTCCTGTGCATAGAGGAAAAGGGAGTACTTCCCCCCCATTTTAGAAACAATTGTCACCAGAATATAGTTTATTTTATAATTCAATGCCCTCCTACATATAGCACATCTCGAGCCTTATACAATATTATATATCTGGTTACCCAAATATTAAAATGTAAACAAATCCTAGATACTTCCAATTATGAGCATTGGTATGGCTAAAATTATTACATCAATCAATTATTTATTTAAAGATTCAACAGTATATAACAAATAGGCAGGCATAAAAATGAAACAGCTAATATATACTGGTTCTACATGTAGTAGCTGAATAAAAAAATAATAAAATTTACTGGGAACTAAGACACAAAATATTGGGTTATAAATTGGCCGATCAGATAGAAAAACTGGGTGCCTTAGAGGCATTCATGGTGGAAGAAGAATGATTATAACCATGGAAGACAAGATGTAAAAGAAATATTAAAGAAACTCATGAAATTAAAGTGCATGGGTAAATGGGCAACACAATATGAAACTCTGGAAAATCAGTTCAGCTACAACAGTTCTTTGATAATCTATGAAAATGTACTTGTACATGTGAAAAGGACACAAATCAATTACTTGTCTGGACCTATGATTTGCTTGTGCAGGACATTTATAAGTGTGTCAAGATTTTCTTGCTTTCATGTAATAAACCCCCTGTTCTTGTTCATTATACGTTTTGGGTACTAAAACTTCCCTCACACTCCACACTGGTAATTGAAAGCACAGAGCTATCTTGCATTGCATAACAAATTCTGTCAAGTCTGCATGCATTAAGATGACTCTCTTACACAGATTCTGTCAAGTCTGCATGCATCAAGATGACTCTCTTACACGGATTCTGTCAAGTCTGCATGCATCAAGATGACTCTCTTACACGGATTCTGTCAAGTCTGCATGCATCAAGATGACTCTCTTACACGGATTCTGTCAAGTCTGCATGCATCAAGATGACTCTCTTACACAGATTCTGTCAAGTCTGCATGCATCAAGATGACTCTTACACAGATTCTGTCAAGTCTGCATGCATCAAGATGACTCTCTTACACAGATTCTGTCAAGTCTTCATGCATCAGATGACTCTCTTACACAGATTCTGTCAAGTCTGCATGCATCAAGATGACTCTCTTACACAGATTCTGTCAAGTCTGCATGCATCAAGATGACTCTCTTACACAGATTCTGTCAAGTCTGCATGCATCAAGATGACTCTCTTACACAGATTCTGTCAAGTCTGCATTCATCAAGATGACTCTCTTACACAGATTCTGTCAAGTCTGCATGCATCAAGATGACTCTCTTACACAGATTCTGTCAAGTCTGCATGCATCAAGATGACTCTCTTACACAGATTCTGTCAAGTCTGCATGCATCAAGATGACTCTCTTACACAGATTCTGCAGTGAATAGTTTGATATGAGCCCTGTAACATGCCCCTCGTACATGGTCATTATTTTTAAAGTTTATCTTTGTATATCAATGTTTGCACCACTTTAGTTTGTATATCCAATACTTCCAAAAGATTTCCATCAGCAATGTTGGTATCTTTATCTTCTCCATACAAGAGACCGACTTATTCCAAAGGTTAAGCATCCAGAGACTCTGTCTCAGTGAACACTGTTACTACCAAGCTTTAAGCAATAAGCTCAAATCTTTAACTATTTCACTGTCTTCTTTCCAAATTCTGTGCCTGATGTTTCTCTGTAATTTGCTACATACCCTGTTCTCAATCATGAAAACTCATTGTAATTTTTTTCTGAATATCTTCAAAGTCTTTCTTCATCTCAACATACAACTGTCTTGAAATCTTCCTTGTTGAACTCAATGCACAGTTTCCTAGCTTTCAAATGATCACCATCATTGAATTCTAATTGGTTTACTTACCCTAGTGCACCATCAAGAAAAAAAGGGTGTATCTGACTAAAGCAAATTTTATTCCTGTAGCAAATGGATTGAAATAATCACACACTCATGCATATCGAGCATAAGAGTAACAAGCAACACTGTTAAAAAGCTCTTGAAGAGACCATTCGCTATTTAACATTCATGCGCAAGGCTTGTGAAAGTAGCTATAAGGGAGCTGCATGATTAATATCCTGCTTTAACTGCATTTTTTAACATAACTATCTCCTATAATAAGGCTCTTTGATAATTAATTCTGGTTTCCCTAACACCGCTTCCCTTAACTAATAACACCGCGTGCAGCTCTTTGAGGCCTTCCATTCTGATACTAGAGTTGCTCACAAAGTGGTACAATTTGAACAACAGAATTTCTATGTTAACTTTTCAAAAGCCTTTCTTAATAGAGTCTGTCACTGCTAGATTCAACTTGTGTGTCATACAATGAGTTTGAAACATGAATGGTACAAATGCAGTGCTCCAGCTAGGATTTGAAAAGGGCAGGGGGGCTTTTCTGTCAAAAGGGCACTTTGGACGCGCAGTATTTTGTCAAAAGGGCACTTTCAAGCGCGCGGGCGTTTCTGGAATTCTTCCGCTTGCATGTAATTTTATATGTTATTAATAATTGTTAGAATATATTATTCCCATTATTATTAAACAATTCAAATATAATGTATACAATGAGGAATAAATTAATTACAATGTATTGTAATTAGAGATTATTTATCATCATATGTAAAAAAAAAAATATATTATTTTTTTTATGTTATGGGCAGGGGGGCCCTAGGAAGGGCAGGGCGGAGGTTCGGGAGGGCAGGGCGGGGCACCCTTCAATTTAGGCCTAGCTGGAGCACTGATATGTATATCTTTGCTAAACACAAACACTTGCCTTTCTGCCAGACATTACAGAGGCACTGTCTGTAGCAAGAGACACAATCTTACCAGGGTCAAGAACTAATCTTTATGTTGTAGGCCTTGACATCTTTAATGTGTATATTTCCTAAAATTTCCTCACAGATTTCCCATTCTTGACAAGTCTGACACCGATTGATAATTGTTTGTTTTGTGAGGTCAGTACTCTCATCAAGCATAATGGAGTTAACATCTTAGGTTGTAAGTTCTGCTACTAAATCTCGTTGAACTACAGTCTTGATCAGCCTTGGCACTGTATCTCAGCTTATATTTGTATATTTAACAGTGTTTTTTTTCATTCAAAATTGGGTCCGGAACTGGACCCATTCCCAATGGAAAAAAAGTATACATTTTTCCCAAAAGGGATTTAAAAAGTCCCAATGAAAGGTTTAAAAAAAAATATTTTTTTTTTAGATTTCAATATTTTGTTCATCTCCCATCCATTTAAGTTCATATTAAGTAAATATATTAAATTTAATACTGAAAACACTTATATTCTTAATTTTAAAGTGATTTTTTAGCAAAACAACAACAACAATTATTTCCCAATTTTAGTCAAAACGCCGTGAAATTTCCCAATCCAAAGGGACCTGGCCCCATTTCCAAAATGGTAAAATAAACACTGTTTAAGGTGAGTCCCATTAAATCTCTCAAGCTGAAGAACACCAATTACCTTACCTGAGGGCACTTCATCTCTTTCAGCATAATAAACAGAATCATCATCATCCACTTGTTCACTGGTATAACCAGACACTTCACAAAACAAGAGAATGAAGCTTCTGCTTTGGAAGTTAATATTTTCTTCACTCAATCCTTATGTTCAGTACTTTTATTGTGGCTTACTATCATTATCTTTTGGATATTGCATGATCCAGCACTAACCCATACTGTTGTTACATTACCTTTCATACAAATGTTGCATTTAAGGAGTCTTTCCAAACTCTGTCAAGTGTTCATCAACGACAACCAGTTGAAATCATTATTTCAAGGTTATATTTTTTTGAGACACAGAATACCTGCACTGTTTTGCACCCACAATTTCAGAAGCTGTCACTATGTGAGCTATTAAATCTGAGAGTTTATTATCAAAGGCTCTGGGAGTACGTTTATACAGGGCCCTCTCTTGCACCCAGGGGAAGCCACCCACATCACTCATGAGGGGAAATTTTCGTGCAGATTAACTTTTATGGGGGATTTTTTTACTTAGTCTCTCATTACTTCATTTTTTATTTACATGTTTGCACTATATTCATTGCTTTTTTAGTATATTTGACACTCTGACATATTAGACTATACTGTAATGATGTAATATAAAATGAATGTCAATATAATAAAGAGGTGAAACTTCTGTTGTTCCAGCAGTATTTCTCTCCTATTTTACACACATACATGGTCCTTTATTTTTGCAATTTACCATTATCAGTGCTCAAATAATTATTGAAAAGACACATTTTCTTCTCTCATCTCTTAACTAGTCAGTGAATATGTTTTTTTTATAAATATTAACTGTTTGATAAGAACATGACTGTATCGAGTAGCGTGAATAAAATAAGCCTGTTTCATGAGTTTGCACAGACTCTTGTTGATCTTCAATTTCCATCGACTTGTCATTTGATGACGTGGTCGCCGATGCCTGTGTGTGGCTGTCTGTTTTGTTTTATTAATACTATCTAATGCAGTTTGTTTTAAAAGAAAATATATTTTTTGCAGGAAGAAATCGTTTTTTTTGTTAGCTTTTTTTCGATATGACTTAGCATTGTGTGACATTTTATTATCCAGAAACGGTGTAGATGTATAAATCATGCAGGTGCGCGAAACGTAATATTTCCTGTCTACAGCCGTATTGATGAGGCTAGAAAACACTAACAATATCTCTTCAGCGTTACAGGTTTTGCACTGTTTGTTTTCTTCGTTGTTTTTTCTAGGGGGATTTTTTTACACAAAATCTATAGGAAAAAAAAGTATACTTTTTTTGAAGGGGAAGCCGCCGATATTTGGTGGTAAAACGTGCAAAACAAGGGCCCTGTTATATGAGTTCGTGCTTTAGACAGGTAGACATTGATACGTTTTTGCAGTATCACTTTTCCTTAGCATTTTCAGTGGTGATCAAATTGTGCACCTTTGGACAAAAGATGGCACATTACAACTCTCAGCAACCCTTTGGGTTATAAAGATGAGAGTTGAATTATTGCAACTTTAGGTGACACACCAAAATTTCATAAAACAACAAAATCCGTATGTTAATATAAGACAAGTTAAGCTGGTCTATTGAAAATGAAAAGAGCATGATTTTTCGATAACATTGCATTGTGATTTGAAACAGCATATGCCAAAACATCCGTGAAAAAAGTAAAGTAGAAACATGCATGAATAAAATTCTAACTTCGGATACAAAACATTTCGGACAACGTAGAATAACAATGAATTCTGCACACGATTGTGTTTATTGACATATAAGAATATTCTTAGTGAATGAAAGTAAAATCTTACAGCTTCTCTCGCTTGATTAGCAGTGCGAATCGCTTGATAACTTAATTCCGTCATTTTTTATGTTGGCATTTTCTGTCGCGATGATATACAACAAAATGGCGGATATTGTCAACGGAACTCTCTGAAATAATTTGAAAACAACAATACCAAAATTAAATAGTTTTTATATGATATATAGCAGAAATTGATAAAATATACAAAGTCTATGAATCATACAGATGTATAGAAAATTTTCTTTTAAAAGCATTTCGTTTACCATAATTTAGAGAGTAGACCTTCACCTTTAGAAAATTGTAAACTGAAGAAAATTGACGTCGAAGTTTCACTTTGAGGAGTTTCTGCTTGATTATACCAAGTAAAATGCAATATTTCGATACATTAAAAACCAAACTCTCGTTCTTGTGATAAGTTTTATTTTAAACGTTAAACTCGCATGCAGTTAATTCAAATTTTAAAGTTGACCATTGTCAATGCACAGAATATATGTAAAAGGTTACCCTGCACTAACAAAACGTAGATTGGGCTTACAAAGACAAAGTTACATGTTTGTGGGAAGTTTTAGACCGTTGATCAAGCAGCTTGTTGTTCTTTTCTCATGTGCTATCACATTATTATAATCATTTTTCATTTTAAACCACTAGTCCAAATTTTTGACGCTCTTAAATATTAAGCTACTTTTTATATGGGTAATATTTGGAGCGTACAAAGGGTGAAAGACCAATTATGTGGTGGGAATTTTTTGTTCTTTGTCTATATTGTTGCGCAAGGATTTTGTGCGCAACATTCAAGCCCCGATATAAGACACTTAATAACAACGGATTGCAATAATATTTACATACCTGTGTAGATAATTCATTTCTCGATAATGTTCCGTAAAAATTATGTAATGACACTTTGAATTTTGCACGCCTGAGCAATTTAAATCCAACCACTATTCAATTTTTCAATATCTCTCGATTCGCTCGCTGTGTAGATATAAATCGATAACACTACCTCGATGTAAAGCATCTGGTTTAAAGTGGAAGAATAAACAGCGTAAAATACAGTTTGCGTTCGTCTGTTGTGGTGCAGCGCGTTACATAGTAAACCGATGTTATACTTTTCTGGATTAATTTAGCATTGTTTTTTTTTCTAAATTGACAATTAAAAAGTTCTGAAATAAATTACATCTTTTATTTTTATACTGTACATAAATAATATTGATACAGATCGTACAGTATACCGTCCTTTGTAACGTAGAATGTAAGTACATAAAACAAAACAGACAGAGGTGCGAAAAAGACATGCATAAACACTTCCTGAAACTTAGAACAGTGAATAGAAACTGCACCATATCTGTTTTGAACATATGCTTATTAAATCGACAAAGTTTAGCATACTAGATCTAGTTACGTAAAAGTCGGTGTTAAAAGCTCGTGTTAAATAAAATTACGCGTACACGTTACACCGTAATGCCTTCTTCTGATTGGTTCATATTTAAATCAGTTTCATGACATGGCTACAGGTCAGTGATTGTTTTGCGATTTAAGCAGAAGTTTAACTGAAGAATTTATGCCTTTCTAACTTCGAATCGACGATATTTGATGTAAAAATGAACTTCTGAATTAAAACTGAATGAGTTGGTAATGTTATTTTGCAATTTTACGCAAATTGATGAAAATTTAAACTTTCTGGTTTCCACCACAAAAAAGGTCCTTCAACGATGAGACGTTCCAAAGAATTTAGCCCATATAAAAAGTATCTCTAAATTCTTTGCGCGTCTTATAAATGAGACTATTTAAATCACATGCCCAAAAGTTTGTGCAAGTAAAATGAAAATATGGCTAGCATATATTTTTTATTTTCAGAATTTCACTTGGCTGAACCATGTCAGAAAACACAGACTTTGGAAATAAGAGAAAAATTGAATGTAACACCAATGCAGCTTCACCAATTAGCTTTAAGAAAGCAAGGTATGCATGGCAGATCAAAGGAAACAGAAGGGCGTGCCCAGAAGGTGGTGTTTCAACTTCAAGTCAACAAAAAAATGGCAGAGATAAGTCAAGGAACAATACAAGTATGCAAGAAAGTACAAATGCCAGAACTTTTATCCAAAATAATTCTGTGGATCGGAATCCAATTGAAAACCATTTACCTGTGGTACATAGGTTTAAACATTATTCATGTGATCACATTTCCGAAACTACTCATTTGCCAAAATTGAGCACATTTATGCATGCATCAAGTCATGTTCAAAATTATGATTTACAAGAAGATTCAGATGTCATGGAACCATTTGAGGCACAGATGACTACATCTGTCAAACAGCTAAACAGAGCAAGAGAGTGTGTAGATCGCATATGGCGCAGAGAAGAAGAAATGGGCCATGCAATTGTAGACAATATGGTAAATAAGATACTTGAAGAAATGGGTATGTGTCCTGACCTTGAAACAAATAAAGACAAGCCCACAACCATGGCGAAAAAGTTCCTTGAAAGTTGCGGCGTTGACTTTGCTATTGGAAGCCAGGGGCTGAACCCAAGACTTCAACATTTGTGTGATGAAAATGATAATTTTTCAGACATTGACATCGAGGAAAGGTTCACTAGACAGAATTGTGAGAATGGTGGACCAATAGTAGTTAAGACTGAGACGCAAGTAAGAAACAGCGAATTAGAACAATCTGACTATAACTGCAATACATATTCACAAATGTCTTTCAATGACTTAGGGAATTTACCTGATCAAAGGAAAAGTAGGAGGAGAGAAGAAATTGCTTCCAGAAGTATGGAAACAGCTAGTGACAATTTGTATTCAAATACAAGTGATATACCAACAGCAATAAAGGATTCTCAAGCAATAACTGAGACTGAAAAACTAGAGTACATGAATCTTGAGACAATTGAAGATTTGGCTGTGTCAGCTGCAATATTTTCCAGCGGTCTTGCTATTCCTTGAAGTGCTGTTGATTTCTTTAAAATATATTTTTTGGTTTAGGTTTCACACTACTTTAACATCAAAATAAGACTTGTTGGTGAATTGTGCGTAAAATGTATTTTATTTATTTTCATTTAGATATGATATTTTAGTATTTAACTTATAAACTTGGAGTACTGATGTATTCCAAGTTAGAATTATTTCATAGAGCATTAGCCAAAGGGTTTCGTTACAAAACATCAAAATGATAAACTGTTGATAAGCTATTGATACACATGTACATGATGCAAAGGTTTAATTTAATTTTTTATTATAACTTTGGTTTACAATATTTTTATTCCATTTACAGACTATGTTTTACAGTTTTGGAATTTATTCTTGATTTTATTGTTGAACAATTGTTGCATGATATATTTTTTTTGCTTTTAGACAATTTTGCATATTAAGTCTAACTATAAGTCATAACTACAATTTCACCATTGACGTATGCACATCATTTTTAGTATAAACAGATATATTCATGAATACCAAGTTTTATGATTGAACTATTTCTTCATTCATATATGAACTGTTATAGTCAGCATCATTTTGTGGTCTATAGTAGATGTAGATTGTTGAACATTATCTGTTATTGCTGATATCTAAACCCAAAAAATATCCAAAGCATGCAACATGAACTTCTTCCCAAAAATTGGATTAACACCACAGGGCCCTCGTTTTGCACTTTTTACCGCCGAATATCGGCGGCTTCGCCCATGAAAAAAGTATACTTTTTTCCCCTATTATAGCTAAAAATTCCCCCCTCCAAAAAAAACATTTTTTTTATTTTTTTAACTTTTATACCTATGTTGCCTGCTGGTATCGTGCTACTAACCTTTGATTAAATGTATATTTATGTAAATCACATTAAAATATTATAGTGCAAACATGTACAAAAAAAATGAAGTAATGAGAGACTAAGTAAAAAAAATCCCTCATAAAAGGTAATCTACGCAAAAATTCCCCCTCATGACGGCTGTGGGTGGCTTCCCCTGGCGGCAAGAGAGGGCCCTGCACCATCACATGCATTACCTGATTTGTTCTCTTCTTCCATGCTATTCTTTGTTTGTATTGGACATGTACCTTCATGTTTTTTTGTCTCAATGAAGACCATAAAAAGTTTCTTTTATCTAACATATCACTTAGTTTAAACCTATTGATTTTAGCTCTATTGCATTTAAAGCTTTAGGCTTATTGAAACACTCACTTGTCCGTTTCCTGGTACTATTGAGTTTCTTTGGGGGAGATCGAAGGAACGCTCTCAGTTGGGATCCAACCTGTCACAACATATCCACTATGGCACTGTGACCTAAAGGTAATAGTCATATTTGACATGGTAACATCATATCAATTATCATTGTGGATTGTTCAACCTTTATAAGTACTTAACTGTATACATGATAAGTATCTGATTCTCCTTGCGCACATAATGATATGTAGCATGTAGCACTTTTAAATATTTGTTAATTAGATAAAAGTTGTTGGTGGAGATTGTAAGGAATAATATTAGTAGTTTTCTTTCATAAGTCCATAAAATAAATGCTGTATTTGTGTAAGTCATACTTAAGATCTTCTAAAAAATATGCAGTTATTGATCTATTTAGTTTATGTTTACGAGCAGGTTTAAGCTGTATTATTTCGGTAATAAAGCCACGTACCCCTATCAGTGTTGTATCTTACTTCATACTTACATTGCAAGTGGGAGTGTCAAGTGAAAGTTTTCTACCCTAGATCTCAGATTCATATCCAGGGTTGCAGTTTCACCTTTGAGATCGCATGTTCATCCGTAACTAAATTCAACCATTACATTTTCGGGTTTACCTTTTAAGCCTTCATTCTTACTGTATAAATAAATAATATCACTCCTTTATTCTAAGATCGGTATACCGCTTTGATCACAAGTGTACCTAGATCTCAGATTCACACCCAGAGTTGCAGTTTCACCTCTGAGATCGCATGTTCATCGGTCACTAGCATCCTTCGATTTTAGAAAGTTCAACCATTACATTCTCAGATGTACTCTTTAAGCCTTCATTTTTACTGCATAAAAAATCACTCCTTTATTCTAACTAAGGTATACCGTATCGAGCACATGTATCCTTGTATTATATTGTGATTAACCCATTTATGCCTAGTGGACTCTCCCATCGTTCAAAATTGGAACAAATTATTTCCAAAATTAGGGATGTCTAGTGTATTTATTTCTATATTTATAATATTACTTACAGAAATTCCTTTAAGCAAACAGCGCAGACCTTGATGAGATGCCGCATCATGCGGCGTCTCATCTGGGTCGACGCTGTTTGCCAAGGCCTTTTTTCTATACGCTAGGCATAAATGGGTTAATGTAAATTCTACAGCCTCCAAACAGCGAACCATAATCTCTGAATGTCATGTGTTATTTGGCGTATCGGGTTTGCCTCCCATAAGACAATCGCAACGCAAAAACGGATAATGCACCACATAAAGTTATTCGCACGGAGCTCTCAAAGGACGTTGTCCATTATGGTGCTTTGAAGATTGTATGGCCCCTTGTCGTGCGAATGTTGACCAGAGCAACGTGAGTTTGATGAGTGTTATACGTTTGTTCAACTCATTTATGCTATGCACGGGGCCCCTGCGACGGGTGTTTGCACAATTGCGTCGGTTGCGGCGAACATGCCATGTAGGAAAAGACGCATGATCGACGTTCGTCCGACGCAAACTCGACATCGTGTGGACGAAACGCGGCTCTCACCAACATTGTTCACTTTGTCTAATGAGCATATCCGCAGATTACTACGTGTCTTGACATGCAAATGTCATACGAATCATTTTTACCTGAACATGTTCACCAACATCGGATGGCACAGTTCAGAAATCAAAATAATATTCTGTTTAATTAGTGATTTTCTTAAGCGCACACTACTGCTCAATATAAAGGGAATTCGATGCTTAGTTATTCACAAAACCATATTGCCTCGTCCAATGCCGATTAGAAAACATTTTGTGTTCTTAACACATCTTCCGGTACAAATGTACCGGGGAAGTCCCGTGAAAGTCATTCGACAAAATATTTGGTTCATAACTTACTACTAATAACCAAAATAAGGAATGTACGTAGCGTACTCGGTGAGAGAATTTGCTCAGAGTTCCGGCTATGGCGTACACTCATAATTAAACTACCCGGTACATGCATATACATGTATATATATCTGGGCCTACAGTATTTGTGTATGATTAAAATTGAATAGGAACCGTTGCGATGTTTGGATGTTGTTGTTTTTTCGTCTGAAATTTCTACGCCAAACAATACCAGGACTACTTGTACAAACAATGGAAAGACGTTTTTATATCGATTAATACCGATTGCCTTGGTCTATTTGGCGTCAAGTGGCTGAACCCACAAACGACTTAGTCGCTTCATCCTATTAATGTAAGAAGCTTTTTAGTTCTGGAACTCAACGAAATCGATGTCTTCCATGGGCCGTGTGCGCATCTGGTTGCTCGAGCAGCCCTGCTGTAATGTTGCGGCACGGTGCACACATGCCCACTGCAGTTTAGACCTATATAGCAGTCAGCACAGGCTAATCAAGGACGACACTTATCGGCTAAACTGCATTTTTAGAGTTGACTTTCTATAAACGAAAAATTCCATTAAAGTGGAAAGTGTCATCCAAAGCGGAAAGTGTCATGCGGAATGCACAGGCTAATCTGGGACGACACTTAACGCACATGCATTAAGCCCGGTTTTCACAGAACGAGGTTATATTGATATGTTGGGGAAAACATCGGGACGACCCAGGGGAAGTTGACACATTATTTTATTTGGATTTATTTTCCACCGTAGAGCCAAGCATTTGTCGCGTAATCCCTAGGTGTGAGATGCAGTGTGTCCAGCAAATGGCCCGATGGTGTCGGGCGTTCACGAGATCTTAAATCCGACCAAAGTAAATGATCCCGGAACAGGCGTAATTTTTACATCACGAATAGTTCCGGGGGTAAACGTCTTTGATCGGATTTTGGATATTTTCCGCCGCTATTTCCCCTCCCTCGAGGAGAGGGATGTTGGGGGCATTTATAATATTATGATGATCGTTCAATATCAGACATTTTGTTACGTAGTTCTTATTCATTATAATGATAACATATTACATTTAATTAGACGTTAACGCGATTAGAAATGCTACATAAGGTTTGAAAAAACGGTAAATAGTTTTCATGGTTATTTGTCTACTGAATTAAATTCACGGTGTAATTGAATAAGTAACAACATGTACACAATTACATATTTCTTCGGTTATGACCAAAATGCATTTCAATATTTCGCGCAATAATTATAGATAAGTAGGTGGTCACGCGTTCAGTAATAATGTGTTTAAACAATTCGTTATCTTGTTATATTGTTCACTTTAATCAACAACTACTAGTAGAACTTATGTCATGTTGTGTCTGTATTACATGCTACGCCATTGCAGAACACAGAGTTGTTCCTGACAAATCTGACAGAAAATACTCCATTCTAGAACAATGTTTCAAGTCTATAGAGTCGACTCAGTAGATCGAAAACTAGGATCTCTATATGTGTTGATGTTGCTACTGTACGTACATTCGTTACTTTTTAAGTAATATCCAAGACATTGAAATTGCATAGTTACACGTGAGATTTACGTAAATGAGACATAGTCACGATAAACACGTATACGTTAAAAGATAAAAATAGTACAGATGCATGGACAAAGGTGAATAGGTTATGCGGCCTTAAATAATAAAAGAAAGCCGATGATCCAAAAACCGAAAACCTCCGCGCGCATGCGCATTAACTATGACGCCTCCACGGATGAGATCACCGCAGAAAAGCAGGTGCAAATACAGAGGTGGCTTACCAGCGTGGAGCGTCAACAGCCGCCACCGGAAGTGGCCGTGATGGACGCCACTGGGGCAAGTCAGAAACCGCATGTTGATACAAGCGATGAGGAGAAGCTGGCGTCCATAAAAGCCGCCCTGGAGCGTCTGGACAGCGGCACGGTCGCGAGAAGTTTCAGTGGACGCAGCAACGGTCTGTCTACATGTGTTATGATTATTTTTAACATGTAAATTCAATGCTGAACCAACTTTAAATTAACCGATGCAGTGCTAAACCGTTGATTGTTTTCTCCTTTTTAATATGTTGCGTTAAATTTGAACAAAACCGCACAAAAATATTTATTTATATGCGACTTTAAACTGATGTTAAACATTTCAATTCATTTTTTATGTTCAAAATTTTAATTCATGTTTTATTTGTGAACACATCGATGCTAATGCTCGTTAAACTTAAATCATGGTTTCTAGATAAGCGAACACCCTATCCATCTACACCGTCTAGAACGCGCACGTACCTTCGACTCGATTTACCACTTCCGGTTCGCGCATACCGGGAAGCTTGCAAACGCATGCGCATTCAACCACTTCGACGGGTTCTGGGTCAGTTTGGGCGAACACGCATTATTCTTAATGACCTTTGTATGTCGTCCTACGACGTTCGAGCAGCATGCCATGGGTTAAAGGTAAAAAATATGTCCAATTTAGCGTACATTAAACGTTAATTAACAGCATGCATGGTCTACTTTTAGTTGAAACAAAATACCGGTGTAACAACCCGTTTTGCAATAAACCCGTTTTGCAATAAATTTATTGCAAAACGGGTTGGAGTGTCTTATTAATTCAAATGGACTGGAAGAGTTAAAAGGAAGTTTCAAGTGTTGTATTTAAACAAAAATTGTTATAAAAATAGACAAAACTGTGAGTTAAGACTTAAAATGCATGAAAGATGATGCATTTCGAGATTTACTACTAATTGTTTCATATTGATTTGAAACGGTATAATGGAAGTTTTAAATGTTGTCTCTAACGTAAATATGATAAAACAAGGCTGAATGTTTATATAAAGTGATGTTCACCAATTTGGGAATTATGTGAAAAATACCCACAAGTGCATAATTTTATTGCAAAACGGGTTGCAGTGTTTTATTGCAATGTGCATTTTTTATAACAACGCGTTGTGCACTAAACTCTTTTTGCAATAAAATCATTACACATGAACTTATTCATTCAAATTTATTTGAAACGCTGACGAGAAAGATTCAGATGTCGTATATATGGAGTTTGTATACATATAATAAGACAGAGGTGTCAGATTCGACCTAAAATTAACAGACATTGAAAGTGACCAATTCCATGAGTAAATGTGATAAACAAACACAGAATGTATAATTGTATATAAACAGTGATCTTAACACTTTCATGATTAAGCGAATTTAACCCAGAAATCCAATAATGTTATTACATAACGGGTTGCAGTGTCTTATTGCGATGTAAAAAAAGAAATAAAAGCCCGTTTCACAATAAACTCGTTTTGCACTAATACATCACACATGTACATATTGACTCCAATTGATTGGACACTTTTCGAAGAAAGTCTCAAATGTTGTTTATAAGGATTTTTTTCAAAATAAGACAGATGTGTTAGATTCGACGAACAAATAAAAGGCAGTTAAAGCGAGATTATACGATTTTGTCAAATATTTATGAATTTATACAGTCGAATTCGCCAGCATGTATATCATGCATGTACGACGTGAATCATAATTTATTTGAGTGCAGATTCGTTCATACGACACACAGACACAATTTTGTTTTACGGATCATTTTAACGAGTATCTTCGTCACAATCGGCTCGGGGGGGGGGGGGGGGGGGGCTAATTGTCTTTGCTGCATTTTATGAAATTCGTCTTCAATGTGTAATTTTTCTTGCCTGTTTTGTGTTTTTGTAACATATTTTTATCAATATATTACAATTTAACACATATAAAAATCATATAATCTCGATGAATTTCATGAGTAAATGTGATACAACAACACCGAATTGTTGTAGAAAGTGATTTCAACCAATGCAAAACTTAATTGAAGAAAACCGAGAAATACAAATATTTTATTGCAACGGGTTAGAGTGTCTTATTGCAATTTGAAATTTTCATAACAACCCGTTTTTCAATAAACCCGTTTTTCAATAAATTTATTGCAAAACGGGTTGGAGTGGCTTATTGCAATTTGATTTTTTTTACAACAACCCGTTTGCAATAAAATTAGTGCACTTCTGGGTTTTCTTCACTTCAGTACGAACTTGGTTGTAATCACTTTTGTAATGTTTTATCATATTTATTAAATCGATAACTTCCGATGTCGTTTTTGTTTGTCTGCACTTATACTTATATGTTATTTTGAACAAGAAAATCCGGAAATACGACAGTTTTTTAGACTTTATTTTCACAGTTTTCTATCAATGTGAATCATATAGAACATGTGTGATGCGTTTAATGCAAAAAGGGTAATATTAAAATTTACAAATTGCAATAAGACACTCTAACCCGTTTTGCAATAAAATTGTTCACTTCTGGGGTTTCTTAACTTAATTTCGAAATTGGTGAAAATCACTTCATATATACATCATTTGTTGATTTATCATTTTTTCCTTCTAGACGACATTTGAAACTTCCTTTATACGGTTTCAAATCAATTTGAAACAATTAACTTAAATATGTGATAATTTTATTGCGAAACGGTTTGTTACACACAATCTTGACTTAAGCTCCAAATTGGTTGATATGACTTTCTATATACATTATGTGTTGTTTATCGTACTAAATCTCTAAATGCATCGCCTTCAATGCCTTTTAATTTTTAGTAGAAATTAACAGTTTTGTCCATATTCGGAAAAACTATTATTTAAATACGAGATTTCAAATTTCCTTTTAATGTTTCCAATCCATTTGAAAACATTAATACATGTGTAATTATTTTATTGCAAAACTGGTTTATTGCAAAGCGGGTTGTTAGGAAAATTTCCAATTGCAATAAGACAGTCCAATCCGTTTTGCAATAAAATTATTGCAAATCGGGTTTATTGCAAAACGGGTTGTTATAAAAATATCAAATTGCAATAAGACACTCTAACCCGTTTTGCAATAAAATTATTGCAAATAAAAGTGCGATGATTTTATTACAAAACGGGTTTATTGCAAAGCGGGTTGTTGTAAAAAAAACAACAACATGCAATAAGACACTCCAACCCGTTTTACAAGAAAAATATGCACTCCTGGGTATTCTTCACTTAATTCCCAAATTGCTGAACATCACTGCATATATACATTCAGCCTTGTTTAATCAAATGAACGTTAGAGACGACATTTGAAGCTTCCTTTTAACCGTTTCAAATCAATATGAAACAATTAGTATATATGTGATGATTTTATTGCAAAACGGTTTGTTACACACAATATTGACTTAAGCTCCAAATTGGTTGATATCACTTTCTATTTACATTATGTGTTGTTTTATAATACTAAATCTCGAAATGCATCGCCTTTAATGCTTTTTAATTTTTAGTAGAAATTAACAGTTTTGTCTATATTTGGAAATACTATTATTTCAATACGAGATTTCAAATTCCTTTTTAATGTTTCCAATCCATTTGAATAAATTCATACATGTGTAATTATTTTTTTGAAAAACGGGTTTATTGCAAAACGGGTTGTTATAAAAATAGCAAATTGCAATAAGACACTCGAACCTGTTTTGCAATAAAATTATTGCAAACAAATTTGCGATGATTTTATTTCAATACGGGTTTATTGCATAGCGGGTTGTTATGAAAATTTCAAATTGCAATAAGACACTCCAACCCGTTTTGCAATAAATTTATCACAATTGTTGTTGTATCACAATTGCTTATGAAATTGATTACTTTAACTGCCTTTTATTTGTTGGTCGAATCTTACACCTCTGTCTTATTTTGAAAAAAAATCCTTATAAACAGCATTTGAGACTTTCTTCGAAAAGTGTCCAATCACTTGAAGTCAATTAGTACATGTGTGATGTATTAGTACAAAACGAGTTTATTGTGAAACGGGTTTATATTTCTTCATTTACATCGCAATAAGACACTGCAACCCGTTTTGCAATAACATTATTGGATTTCTGGGTTAAATTCGCTTAATCATGAAAGTGTTAAGATCACTGTTTATATACAATTATACATTCTGTGTTTGTTTATCACATTTACTCATGGAATTGGTCACTTTCAATGTCTGTTATTTTTAGGTCGAATCTGACACCTCTGTCTTGTTATATGTATACAAACTCAATATATACGACATTTGAATCTTTCTCGTCAGCGTTTCAAATCAATTTGAATCAACAAGTTCATGTGTAATGATTTTATTGCAAAAATAGTTTAGTGAACAACGCGTTGTTATAAAAAATGCACATTGCAATAAAACACTGCAACCCGTTTTGCAATAAAATTATGCACTTGTGGGTATTTTTCACATAATTCCCAAATTGGTGAACATCACTTTATATAAACATTCAGCCTTGTTTTATCATATTTACGTTAAAGACGACTTTAAAACTTCCGTTATACCGTTTCAAATCAATATGAAACAATTAGTATTAAATCTCGAAATGCATCATCTTCCATGCATTTAAAGTCTTAACTCACAGTTTTGTCTATTTTTATAACAATTTTATTTAAATACAACACTTGAAACTCCCTTTTATCTCTTCTAATCCATTTGAATTAGTAAGACACTCCAACCCGTTTTGCAATAAATTTATTGCAAAACGGGTTTATTGCAAAACGGGTTTATTGCAAAACGGGTTGTTGTAAAAAAAAATCAAATTGCAATAAGACACTTCAAACCGTTTTGCAATAAATTTATTGCAAAACGGGTTTATTGCAAAACGGGTTGTTACATATCGGTATTTATCCAATATGTTTATATTGTAATGTGTTTATGATGTTTATTTAATTTCGATGTGATAACACATATAATTACTGTAAAGGGAAGCAATAACTATTTTAATGAGCGCATGTGTTAAAGTATGAGGCCTCCGCCAGCTACCTGGACCTCTCCGGAAACACCCTTGGGGAAGCTGGATGTGTGCACGTGCTTGGCATGCTGGGAGAGAACACCAACTTCACGGAAGTGGTTCGTACAGAATCGTAGTGATTGGGTGTATTCTGTTTTAAATTTATCAATCGACTTAAACATGCAGTTGCAGTCTGTAGTATCACGATTTTGAGAAAGATAAATAACGTTTTTAATTGCCTTTAAATGACTTCAGAGTCGATCATACATAATACCTAAATTGGATATGACTTGTCACAAATATAGGCGGCTTATGGATGGTTATTAACTGTTTTAAATACTAACGGGGCAATGTTAAGATATCCTGAACTATTTATTAGCGCCTGGCGGACAACTGCTTGAGCGGTGCCGACATAAAGGCAATTGGGAACCACTTCCTTTACAACAAGGTCATCACGGTGCTCGACATTTCCGGTAACAAACTGACGGACGCAAACGGTGTCGTGGTGGCTAACATGATCAAGGTAACCATACTTACATTTCTATTAGACATTAAAAATTGCTCCCGGTTACTCTAGTTACCTTAGATGCATGACACGATGATAGCATTCACCGACCGACTAAACCGACTCAAATTTCAAACCTGATTGTTTTTCAAAATTCTGAAGCGCACTTATTTACGTGTCCACACAATTTTCATTTACTTTGCCGACACATATAAAGGATTTTTGCAATAATATAAATTCAAAGTTGGAACGCATATCTGATTTGTACTGCTCTCATGAGGTTAATGCATTTTTATGCCCCCGGTTGAACTGTCAGTCCGTCAGTTTGTGCGTCCGTCCGAAAACTTTAACATTGGCAATAACTTTTGCAATATTGAAGATAGCAACTTGATATTTGGCATGCATACGTATTTCATAGAGCTGCACATTATGAGTGGTGAAAGGTCAAGGTCAAGGTCATCCTTCAAGGTTATAAAACAAAATCCGAGGGAAGTAACAAGCTTTAAAGGGAGATAATCTCTATTTTATTTTCACAAGGGACGTAATATTTTTTAAAGGGATATACACAAATTTAATTCAAAGCGGCGCAGTAGGGGGCATTGTTTTATCTGACAAACACATCCCTTGTTTACATTGAAAATGCACGCGTAGTTCATGCTTTGTTTTGCTATACACAGGAAAAAAGCGCATTAATAATGTGTAAATGTCAAATGTCACGTTATCCATGAACACCGTAATGTTCAGTTCTCAAACGATACTTACTTTTGATTCGTGTAAAATGTTAAGTTATTACTACTATTACTAGTTATTATGATAAATATGATTAAATAAAATCTCACACCTGCGGTTTCCGCATACAATTAATAAATTACAATGAAAGTGTAAGGTTTCAGCTCTGTAGTTGAACATCATAATGTGCGTAGAAGTAGAACGCTTCAACAAGGAGTACAATTAACCATGTTTATTGCAACGAGCAAGCTGTCAAACCTATTTTTGTCGTTTTGATATGTCCGTTAAAAGACGTAAAGAATTTATAGAAAATCAAGACCGCGAATTGACATTATTCCACAGTGTATATTTGATTGACGATGGTCGCAAATTATGTTTGGTTATTTGCGAGCGTTATAATATCATCCATATACATGTATTGAGAACATTTGTCATGTAAGGTAACTTGGCGTTCGTTTCGGTTTATTCAAAATTATTTTGCCTGCTCGTTTTTTGTAAAGGTGTTATTTTTCAGATGTGTGTTTGCTTGTTTCCATATAATTGGAAACAATAATCGAAGCTTGTCAATTGTTACTTTAGCATTTCAAAATGAATGCGGGTTTATAAACTTGTTCTATTTTTTCTCCGTTGTTTCTGTCCCTTAGCATAATTGATGAGCACACACGAAAAGATTTTTTTTTGTATAACATATACACCAGAAACTTTATACTACATGTACATATAGTTGTATAATATTTGTTGACTTCGATTGGGATAAAACATGCAATACATGTATTTACATGGAACGAATAAACCTTGCTAATACGATTTAGTCGTTATAGAAGATCGTGCGTCGTGTCGTTGGTAATTGTTTCCTTGAAACCTACGTCTGTCGTGCGTCGCGTTGCATTTCGTCGTTGTAAGTCCACAGCTTCCAGTCGACAGGACACGTTATTGTTCGATATATTGCAGAGAGAGCGTCGTTGATTATGTTCGTGTGCTGAGTTGAATACTAGTAGCTTGTGTCAGGTTGTCCGATCGATGCACGATATTCAATGCGATACACGATACGGAACTCGATATTGATCACCAGCACCAACCCACGCGAGAGACACCAGACCCAAAGACAAATCTAATAAAAATGTTGGAGGTCCGATAACATTTTTAGGATTAAAGGGCCTCCAGTCTGGTAAAAAAGTTCCATGCGCCATTTTACTTTCATAAACAGAGAAAACAGATAGAAGAACATTTTTAAAAATGGTTGGATTATAGATCGTACTGTTATAATAATATGAACAAGTTATTACAAATGAAGAAATTTTGTCTTCTACACCCATTCACACGTCTAATATGGATAACTGTTAACATACACTAGTCTATATCATTATTACTGAAAAATGTCCGGTATTGTCTGGTGAGTACTTATGATTTCCACAATTGGCAGAGACTTAAGGCCTGTACTACTTCACAGTTTTCACATGGGTTGAACACTTGACAACGACCAACGACATTCGAATTTCGATGAAACATTTCCTGCAAAAACATAGAGCGACATTTATATATTTAAACGCCATGTGTCTTTGTAAATTGTCTAATGGCTTTGGTAGTTAAGGAGTAACTTATCGTGTATCGACCAAAAATGGAGACAGGAGAAAGTCCGTGTGGCATAACCGGTTTCAGTATCGTATAATATCACAGGTTATATTTAGTATTGATACAAGACCTTCTAATGGGCACAGATGGTTAGTGTGTGGCTATTAATTAGTAAAAACATCATAACATAACATCATTTTGAATGAAAAATAACCAAATTATAACGAAAAATCAACTTCTCTGAAAATCAATGTCACTATCATATATATATATATATATATATATATATATATATATATATATATATATATATATATATATATATATATATATATATATATATATATATATAACAATGAATTTCCTTTCTGGAAATGTACATATCTTGTAATAGTGTTACACATGCTGGGTCAAATTTTAAGAAATAGCACTATACACAAATCGTGTGACATACTCGTCATCGATCTGACCCGATCCAAGACTGAAATGTTCACGGAGTAAAGGGGATTTTGCCTGCAAAGTTCACGGACCTCGGTACCATAATTCAATAAAACGTATGAAAAACATATTCTTACTGTTCTTGCATTACATTATGCATTAAAACTAACTGTCCAGCGCCTTTTGAAACATTTGTTTACATACATTTCAACTGGCCGACATTTTAAGCATACGAGTGATTTCATTGGTCCAATTCAAAGGTGTGTCTTTACACTCTGAATATTTCATACTTGAATCAGACCAGATCGACGACGAGTAGGTTACGCGAGTTGCGTATCGTGTTATTTTTTAAAATTTGACACAGAACTTGTAAAACATATTACCAGATATGTACATTTCCAGAAAGGAAATTCATTTCTGCGTTGAATAAGAAAGAGTTCATGGAAATCGCTGCACAATTGATGAAGTTATGGTTGTGCAAAGCGATGCACCCTGATTTCGCGGGATTTTGAGTTGAATACCTTGATATATATATATATATATATATATATATATATATATATATATATATATATATATCAAGGTATTCAACTCAAAATCCCTAGATGTAATGACCCTAGATGCGCCCTGTGTGGTTATATTATTGAAGGGAATTCTTTTGATTTTAATGGCAAAATGTTCAAAATAAAAACTAATATGTCATGTGATATACAAAATGTGATTTATGTATTAGTATGCAATGGATGCAAACAATATTATATAGGCCAAACTGGCGATAAACTTAGAAATAGGCGATCTGTCCATGAACAACAAATGCGAGACCCCTCAACAAGACAGATGCCTTTAAGTAAACATTTAGATGAATGTTCACATAATGAACCAAAATTTAAAATATTTCCATTTTATAAGCTATTTTCGAACAATATTTCAGCTAGGTTAGCAAAAGAACAACATTTTATACATGTATTTAAACCCAAATTAAATTTCATTTAATATTTATTGACGTTATGACGTCATAATTGATATGACGTTATCTCCATGACATTTTGACGTTGTAATATATTGTATTATGCCCTGATGAGCTATGCGAAACGCGTTGGCTAAATCAATATATATTTAAAATCCCAGACACGTGTTTTTACTTTTATTATATATATATATATATATATATATATATATATATATATATATATATATATATATTTATATATATATATATTTGATAGTGATTTTTTTCTCAGAGAAGTTGATATATCGTTTTAATTTGATTAGTTTTCATTCAAAATGATGTTTTTACTAATTAATATCATAGCCACAAGCTAACCACCTGTGCTAATGAGTACCTGTTTATGCGAGAACATTTCAATAAATCCAGATAATTATGTCCGTGGTAAACAGTTAAGTACGCAGAACAAGCGAACACAGCACTACACCTTTTAGTTTATTACATGCATGCGCCAATTTTTTTTAATGAACACGTACATTTTTACTGAACACTTATTTATTTAGGAAACCTTGTAATGAATTTATTATAACAATGCATGCTATTAAATCCGCTAATATTTAAAATGAGAACAGTCAACACGTTTCAATTAATCATCATTTGCACTGAAAACGTGCTCCAAAGTTCAGAAGTATTTCCCGGACAAGATTTTATCTTTAAACTCGTTGACCAACTTGGTCATGTCTTTGTTTTCCGTGCGAACGAGGCGTAAGGCGGTGATCAGCTGATTCTGAAGGACTTTCTTTGCCTGAAGCAGAGCGTCAGCCGGGCACTTCCGGAACAGGTCATACTTTGGGCCAACAGGCGGCTCGTAGCCGGGGTACATCTGGGTAACCAGCGGGTTGGAGTAATAGAAATGGGGCAAGTGCTTAGCGTCCAGGGCCGCTTCCAGCAGACTTATGAAGTACAGCAGAGCGTCGTATGTGTTGTTAAGGGCAACGGTCGGACGCAAGTGACATGTGAACATGACTTCGTACAGCGCGATCTGTTTCAAGTGGTACGATTTCAGCACGGTTACAAGTTGGGGTGGCGACTGTTTTTTATCCTTGGCTAGCGTCTTAGCTCTTACGAAGTACGTCTTCATAATGCGCAAAGCTGTCAGAATGTACTGCCCCCTTGCAGTGGTCCTGATAACATCCAGCGTGTGTTTCTCGTAGCCCGAGGAGTTGATATGCCACACCAGGGTTTTCTCTGTCTCAGAGACGAATTCTAGCATTTGGTTCATGTCTCCCTCCACCCATTTGCAGACCGCGTGGATGGGGCAACCGAGGCGGGTACCTTGGTACGTCGTTGTTGTGTCCTCTCGCAATTTCATAGCAGGAACTATATCCAGGTCAATCTCGCCTGTTCCGTCTTCCGATTTTCTAAGCTTACCTGCCACCATAAGTTGGTTATGAGCCTCTTCATTGAGATGAATAGTGATGTTTATAGCCGGCGGATTCTTTTTTCTGGTGATGCTAAACTCAACCTCTTTGTTGTCTCGTATCTTTTTTTCAACAATTAGGCTCGCCGCATCCACGATTGAAGTCAGTATCTTCTCGTGAAGGTTCTTCGAGCTAAGGAACAACTTCCCATTCAACTTTACGAACACGCTTTTTTTGCAAAGCTTCGGAAAGGTTTTCTCCAAGTTTTCCCATTTGTCGTCGATCTCGAAGAAACAAAACCCGGGGATTACAACAGAGGATTTCGTCACCGGCTTGGACACTAGCTTCAAGCCTTCTATTTGAAACTGAATGACGGAATCGTACTCGTTCGGCCAAATGACCTTGAGTGCGTCCCGAGAGCTGCCTTGCCGGATGTAAGACTCGATCCTAAGACGCTCATACTTGACGGCCTCCGCGCGCATCGCGTTCTGGAGCTCTTTCATGACGTAATCAACGGCCTCTCGAGAGCGTGCCCACGGCTTTGACCCGAAATCTATGTCACCTGAAAGAATAACACTCGTTGTTTACTCTTACTACCATTCTATTCCGGTAGCATTTTTATACTTTGTGTCTGCATTACACATATTTCTTAAGTAAAAATGATAACATCTTCTTAATCACTATGCATTCAAACCTGGGTGATAATGATATTTTTTGGAAGTCAATCATGATACGTTGTTATGGCCACTTTACCGCGTTTTACACATGAAATACTAGTATACATATAAAATGTAAAACAACACTTATTATGCGCATTTAAATACAGTTTACATAGCCCGAATATACTAGAAAGTAACTCGCAAGGTATTTCACAGCTATAACAATATAAAGAAGTGAAACTCCAGCTGCTGGAGCAGTATTGAATTTTCATTAAAAACAATTAGTTGGTCCTTTATTTAAGGCAAGTGACCGATTGCCCAAACAGTACAAAACAGCACAATACAGCACAATACAAACCAACATAAACACAAAATATGAATAAAGCTGGGGTCACCGCCTTGGAACGGTCAATGCAAAGCATTGGGGGTTTAAACCTGGTTATAGAGCGCTCAACCTCACACTTGGCCCAGCAATATTCATAATACATTTAAGTGTTAATAAAATTTAACGTCATAGCATTGTAACTCAAATCAAACAATAATAAAAGGGAATTAAAACGCATTCAATTTAATTACTATTTAATTACTCAATTGCATTGAATATACAAGAGTAACAAAATTACAACTTTTTGACGAACGATCAAATAAAACTATTAACAATTGTCAACTACATTCCTTCTTTATAGAAAAGATTTGAGAATATAGAATCATATAGTTAATATCTCAGAAAATCATCGCGCAAATTCAGGAAGAAGCAGCAATAATGGGTGTAAAAATTCCATATTACATAGCTTGGTTGTTTATGTGACTGCTAAACAAATTAAAAATAATTAAATCAAACAAGAAACGCCTATCAGAGAGAAAATATAAATAAAATGGAACGTTATAAACCCAATGACCAACGCATGTAGATTACAACTGGGGAAGTCGGTCGTATGACGTCACAAAAATCCATAATGACATAATGACGTGAACAAATTCCAAGGGCAGGACTAAATAAAAATATTAATGGGGCTGTGCTACTAATAAAACAAGTTTAGGTGATTTAATATTAAGAAGCAAATGAATAAAATGGTAATTCCATTAAAGCGACATTATTGGAATCAAACAGTATATAGGTGTTTTGACAACTGAAGACAGAAATGATTTGATGTACGATTTGAGTCCAAATGTAGTTTACATGCAGATTTGTTCATACGACACAATGACACAATTTTATTCAACAGTGAAAAATGCCTATAATGTAGTATTCATGCAGATTTGTTCATACGACACAATGACACAATTTTATTCAACAGTGAAAAATGCCTATAATATCACTAATGATTCCAAATTTTAAGGGAAGAAAGATATAGTGAATCGAAAACCATCAAACACGTGTTTTTAAGTACATAAGCATCGTATCCTTTTGATAAAAACAAGTTAATTAAATTGAAAAGTTTAATATGAACATTTGGTTTAACATATTTTAATTTGCGGACACGCTTCAAAACATCTTCGTAAAATGATGGATGGGAGATTCCATTATTTAAATGCCATTTTAAAGAAACATTATATTTTAAAATTAAATCACCATACTTAGAGTAAAATCTAGCAAATTTATTTCTTAGGTTATGATACAAAAAGCCTTGTTTTAGCAATTTTTTAGTTAATATTAGATTACGATCATTAAAATCTTTAATACACGAACATACTCTGGCATAACGTACCAACTGCGAAATGTAAATACCATAGGAAGGTCCTTTAGGGATGTTGCCATCTAGAAACGGAAAATTTACAATTTCAAAGTTAAAATCGTCCCGTTTGTCGTATAAACTAGTTTTGATCAAATTATTATTAATAGTTAAATGTAAGTCTAAATACGCAGCGTCTGTATTGGATATACACGATCTATTTAAGACTAGTTCTTTTGGGTAGATTTTGTGAATATATTGTTCAAATAATGGATTATCTAAATTAAGTATGTCATCAATGTACCTACTAGTAAGGTTAAAACAATTAATCAAATCTACTTGCTTAGTTTTAGATAATTCTAACATAAATTCGCTTTCATAACAATATAAAAAAAGGTCAGCTATAAGTGGCGCACAATTAGTACCCATAGGAACGCCAATAATTTGTTTAAATATTTTACCATTAAATTCAACAAACAAGTTATCCAAAAGAAAAGTAAGTGCTGCACAAAAGTCAAGACCAGTCCAAATGATGTAATTATCTAATATCTGATTAGTAAAAAAAGCTGTTTTAGTGTTTAAAGCTAGATACAAACATTTCTCTCTAGCAAAAGTTTTTTCAATCAAAGAAACAAGTTTGGATTTTATTAAAGCGTGAGGAAGCGTTGTATATAGTGTCGAAAAATCATAAGTACTTACCTGTGACACCTTATATTTTTTATTTTCAATTTTATCAATAACTTCTAAGGTGTTTTTTATTGACCAAAATAGGTTAATATTACTATTTTCATAAGAATTACTGGAAACAAATATTTTTCTCTAGATATACAATTATTATATTAAAGCAGGAGTTATACCAATACTGTTTTCAGGCATGCTGATAAGGATGCATAAGGTAAAAATTTCGATATGTATGTTTGTATTAAAATTACGTCACATTGTCCCTATGTGCTAGGCCAAACACAGGGTATCCTACATGTAATACAAACTTGTATTTCTTATGAAGTACGTAACATACTATTTCATGCATTTACGATTTAACAAGCTATAACAAGAGTAACTCGCATGTCAACTTCAATATATTTACATTCTGTCAGGGCATTAATGTTAACTTACTTACTCCATGTATGATTCACGTACCAATATACTCGGATTCCTTTAAACTCTTAATCCAACCTTGATCGCAACCGTCGAAGTTGGCTACTGGCTTAACCCATTCGTTGAAGTTGGCGCCAATATGTTTGGGATCTAACTGAAATGACCATTCGGTAACCTCGTAAATTAATAATGTCCGCTACGAGGCATGGTTTACTGAATATGTAAATTAATGTTCGCCAAAAAAACCCATACGCATCTCGTCACATCGCCATTGCATTGAAGCAGAATATGTAGATGATCTTAAATATTGATCTTTGATTTATTCGACGTACTAGAATTTTTGTCACGGACATGGCGTGTCAACCATCTGCCAATAGACTCAGTATAAAGTAATATAAATTATTTTTCGTTTTTATCAAATTAATGTCAATGTTCGAATATAACCAACTTGATGTGCCATACATTACATTCATTTAAGTATATGTTTACATACGCTCACCCGCTCAAATGCTCTGGATACGTCACCATTGCCCGCCGCCATAACAGTCGGAACTACTCGAGTGTCTTCGGTAATCGATGGAATTTTAAACTCCCCAAAATGTTCCAACTGTTTCCTGCAGTTTATTCGTCGGAGTTCTCGCTCTTAACGCACTTTCAGATTATAATCGGTACCTGAAACATAATTCAGAGCCTTAACGTTCTTTTTAATGATTATTAATGTTGAATTCCACCCTAAGCCACTGGCTAAATAACAAAAACTAATATCATGTGCTGCGTTCATTAAAGGTAAACTAAACATGTTTTCCTTTTATAAGCTTGTTAAATTGTCGTTAAAAGTCATATGATGTTATTATGTGTGTCCATGCGTATAATATAATTATGTGCATGTATGTGAGCGTCTGCATAAACTACATAACGTTATGGTTTCCCACAGCTTTACCGTGCTATTATTAGCACTTGCTGGATCTAAAATCGATAGGTAGCACATGACGGTGAATCAAAAACACACTATTCTACACAATTCTTTAATATAGCGCGATGCATTGTGACATCATTATTGTATATTTAGAATTGTTGTCATAATCGATAAATTGTGAAGCTCCTGAATTGTACTTTAGGTTATATGGATACTCGTCTTCTTCAGTATCTGCATACATTTCTTATTCTTGTATTGAACTTAAAAATATATACAACATGGTATTAATTCAGTGCATCATTTGAAGGAAAAGTATTAGATTGTGGGGCTGGAAAACATATTTCTATAGAATGCCTATTTTAACAAGAGCTGTCAGAAGACACTGTGCTCGACTTTTCGTGTACTTGACAGTATAACGTAAGCAATCATGGGGAAATTGTTCATACTCAATAAGGTCAAGGTAATATAGTCATATTCAAACTGGAAGAGGACCATAATTGAAACATAATGATCGCTTATGTTTTAAAGAAGTGGTACACTATAGACGATTCTGAGTTCAGGTATATTTTCCACAATCTATTGAACATTTGTAAAGACATAAAACACACTAATAAGATTATATATCAAGTTTGATAGCAATAGCTTGGTTGGGATGGTTTGACGGTCTTTCAAAAATAAAATAATACAAATAAATAATTGTTTTTTTTTACCATGTTTAAAAAAAACAATAATTTTTGTGTGGGGAGGGGGTATAATGTGCGGGTGTGGTCATTTATTAGATGATATTTCAAAAATAAGAAAAAAATATTTTTTTTTTTTTGGGGGGGGGGATTCTGGGGTGGGGCGTGGGGGATGGTTTGGGTGGAGTCCATTGTGGTATGTCAGGTAAGTGTTGTTTTGTCAAAGTATGAATCAAATCTGATCCTAAATAAAGAAGGTATGACAATATTAGCAACATTTTCAACTTGCCAGGTACAGTACCCTCACGATAGTAAGAAAGTATTTGAAGTTTGAAAGCAATAGCCTTGATACTCTATTCAAAGTTACTTAGTCAAAAAAGGGCCATAATTTCGTCAAAATGCCAAGCAGAGTTATGCAGCTTGTCCTGCACAGCCCCCTTATGATAGTTTGTAAGTGTTGCAAGTATGAAAGCAATAGCTTTGATACTTTAGGAATAAAGTGGACCTAAACACAAAACTTAACCAAATTTTCAATTTGTTAAGTTTAAAAAGGGGCATAACTATAAAAATAATGCTGACAGAGTTATGCAACTTGACAAACACAGTTGTCTTTTTGTCATAAAGAAGTATTCCAAGCTTGAGTTAATTATCTTTGATAGAGTTTAAGTTATTTGACTTTATAAAAAACTTTAATCAACGGCGACGGCGACGCTGACGCCGGGGCGAGTAATATAGCTCTCATTTTTCTTCGAAAAGTCGAGCTAAAAAGGAATTTGTAGAATGCCTTCTTATGTAAAAAAACAATATCAAGTTGAATACGGTGGTATGACTGTTTCCCATTTCGTAATCATGCAATACTAATTTTTACAAATGCAAAAATATATAGGGGGATATGAATACGCGTCTTCTTCATTATCTGCTAATCTTTATTCAGCATGTTTCTTGCATTAAACTTAAAATAAAAACAACATGGTAGCAAAGCATTCTTTTACAGAACAGTATTGCATTCTGGGGTTCGAAAACATATTTCAATGCGATGATTATTTTAAACTTGAATTTTTTTAAATTTTATAATGCCTTTGTGTGCAAAAATAGCAAGGGACATACGGTTGCATGACTTTGTTCATGTAAGTTATCATGAAATACTAATTTTTAAAATGCAAAAAAATGTCAATACAAATGCAACTAGTCATTTAAAGTATTAACAAAATGTATTATAAAACAGGTCAAGTCAGTTTAAGAAAGGAGTATAAAAGTTAACCTAAAAATCTTAGAAATGTGCCTTGAAAAAAATTTGGTTGGCATTTTTTAGGCATGGCTTCTTTTTATGTTTTTCGGTATCTACATTCCCTCTGCTGAAAATCTAGATGGGATGTCACCTCAGGTGCTTGCCATCCTTTGAATTAGGTCAAAGACCAATGGGTACAGTTTTCAGTTGTTTAGGAGATGAAATCTCATTGTGATTTATAACCAAAATTGAAAAGTTTAAAGCAGTAATATTGCCTGAAAATGAACCTGCTTGGATCTTATTAAAATTGTATCTATTCTAGTGTTCACTTATATAGGTCAAAAGGTCATTTAGTGCACTTTTATGCCCAAATAAACATGACAGCTGGCATTGAAAATCAACAGAATAAAATATTATGTTCAAAAAGTATTTTTTAAACAATGAAATAGTTTTTGCTAATTTTTGCTAACTCTATAAACATATTTGTAAAGTAAAAAGAAATATTTAAAGGATCCATTATTTATACAATGAAGTACAACGTACGCTTAAAAAAGACTGAAACTCGTTTGTGTATTTCAGTATCTTATTACATTGTTTTTAAGTGTACATTCTTCATCCTGTTTAAACTGCATATATCTTATACTGCTGATCTAATCCCTTGCGAATTACTGAGTACTAGATAAATTCGACAAAGAGAAAAGTGAAGTGAAGAACTTTTCTATCTGGAATTCCTACCTACATTTTTTGACATCCTTATGCAGTTCATTAAAGCCCAACGAATAGGCGATTGGCTGTTGCATATTGAAGCCTTTCCGAGATGCTACCGTGGCGTATGGTGTACGACCACACAAATTATGCCCGTTTGGGTCCTGTATATCTAGCAGATATTAAAGCATTAGAATATGCAGCACCTGAAGTGTTCAAAGAGTTTATTGAAGGTCACTTTGTAGTCAGACTGAAGGAAAAAGCATTCAACGGAGTACATGTCGACCAAGCTACTGAGTGGATAAACATAGTGTGTAAAACGACAGGTGGTATTATTGGAATAACAAGACAGGACACGGCAAGAGATAGGTTTTGTATTACGAGGTCAGTAAGATCTGAGGTTTTCAATAGTACCATGACATTGTTCAATCAAAATGATGATGACGAAGATATTGGAATATTTATGAATAGAGCAGATGGAACTTGTTCGAGAGTTTCTTCAGAGGAAGAGTGCATCAAGAAAATGATGCAGCTCTTTGGTTCATATGATATATTCGGAGCATGAGGAGGAGATCAGACTGTTTTCAATAGCATCTAAGGACGTTGCAACTAATGATATCACAGACGATGTATTAACCAGTGAAAGTTGAGGTAAAACATTACTCAAGAAATTTGCAGAGAAAAGGCTGAAAGAGCAAAATGTTGAATTGTATGCTCCTATTTAAAAGGTACAGTCCAAAAGATTTGCATATCTCTATAAGGAGACAGTCAGTGAAAAGCACAAAGCGACAAAGATTTTAAAGACTGACAGAAAGCTAATGCAGAGACTTTTCAACGCAGCTAATTCAGGGAGAGCCGTAGAAACAGCATCTGTACAAGAACATGAACTTTCTGACGTGCAATTATCATTTGCAAAGGCTAGTGGGAAAATGAATGAAACACAGAAATCAAACATACTCCAAGTGCTTACAAAGGACAATAATATAGTGACGCCTCAAGTTGTTCCGACAGCGACTGATGCAACATGTGCAATAATTGATGGACACGCGTCAATACAGAGTTTAAGTAAGCCTAAGGAATTTCAAACATTTGGACACTATGCAACTGTTTTTGTAACATCTGTTTAAATGCATTTCAGCCCAAACACTACCCGAGTTGATGTAACTTTTGATCGATACTTTGGAAGTAAATATATCAAAGAAGCAACGAGAGTTAAGAGAAAAGGAAAGCGTCGACCTATTAGGAAGCTCATAACAAGTCCAAATTTTCCTCTTCCGCAAATATGGGAACAGTATATCACAGACGATGACAATAAAGCAAACTTTGCTAATTTTCTCTCAGATAAATTGCTAAAACAATCAGAAAATCTTCCAGCAGGATCAACTATAGTTGTAGTAGGTGGATGTACAGGTGATGTTGATTCAAAGTTGAGTACTTTTGATGCGACAAACCTATGTGTAAATCATGAGGAGGCAGATACGCGGATGATATTGCACTCAAGGGACGCTATTGATAGAGGCTACAGGCGTTTAGAAGTATTAGTAGAGACACTGACGTTCTGCTCTTGTCAATATACCACCTTGGGGTTGACGCCGAGGTTTATATGATATCTGGTACAGGCAAACAAAAATGTTATCCTGTGCACACAATATCTGAAAAACTAGGTGACAATGTCAGAAGGAACATTTGGGGGTTTCACGCATTGACAGGATGCGACACCATGTCTGCTCTAAATGGAATAAGTAAGAAAACCGCCTGGGTGAAGTATATCGCACAACCTGATACATTATAGGTTGTTGGTAGAGATGGTTTGCTCTAGCAGTTTCTAAATTTCTAAATTTATATATTGTGAATGTAACGTAGATCACACATGTTTACTTGTAACTATACTTTCATTGTTTTTAAAGTCTCGTCATTGTGTCATACTATTGATAGGATAATGCAGATAATGCAGAAATAATTTTGGTTCTTATTATAAAAAAATGTTATATTATAAACACAACAAGTATTAAAAGTCTAAAAATGAACATTGATTTCTTTTAATTTAGGTAACGTAATTTACAATGTTAGGAACATACACTTAAGATACAACAGAGAAATACTCTTTTCATCATCAAAGTATCCATCTCTCATTGAAAAGTTACTTACAAATATATAATACATGGATCTTTGGTTGGTCTCAACATACACTGCAATTTACGTTCCATACGGTATACAAAACTGGACTTGATGACGTTTGACCTACTTATGAAAAGCCAAAATCACTTACAAATGAGATAACCCTTCAAGTATCAAATATAAGTCAGTTCAGGAGTAAAATCAGTAATAGTATCTGATATTTCACAATTTTGGCAAAGTTACCTCAATTTTTAAAGCAAAATGCACTCATTGACCTTTTGACCTAATTGCAGGGTCGTCAAGCATCCCAGAGGGTGACATCCCCTCCAGAATTGTTTTAAATGTATTTGCAATCATTTTAACATAAAAGGAAGCCATGCCTAAGAAGTGCCATCAGATGTAAGATTTCAGGAAATTTTAGGCCAACTAAAAAAAGCTAAACACTTGAATGAAAAAAATCAAGTGCAGCTACAAACACATTCATTTGAAATTAATATTTGTTTGTAATTGTTTTCATTGTGTTTACTGAGCAGAACAATGTTTCAAAATGCACCATGCATCATGCCTGAAAAAAGTTTCGGATTCTACACCTTACGTTTTTGAACAAAATGAGCAATTTCTTGATATCAAATGTAAATTATACACCCGATTCTTCTATACAAGTACTTGTGTCAATACTTTAACGAAAAAAGAACTGTTTATGAAAATGTGAATCTCAATTTGACTGAAATTTAAGTTTTTACTTATTTCTGTAACAGCCACAATGTTTTCCTGACATACACACACTGAAATAACGTGCATGTTCACCATTTAGCCTGCAACCAATTATTTTGTTCGAATAAAATTAAGCAGATATAAGGTACATATTCCATATATGGAGCACTACCAAATTTCATCAATTTAGCTTAAGTATTTATTTGAGTATCACAGGATCCAGATTTAGACGGACAGAATGACATACGGACGGACCGGGGATAATTTATCGTCCTCTCCGGTTACACCGTTTGGGGACTAAATACAGTGGCTATGTAACAAATAAGACATTAATCGTCCTTTTGGTATCGCATGTTTGTACTCAAGTGGGTAGCAGAGCGTCAAGATAAATCCGACAGATAAGCTTGACGATTGACACCTAATATTATTTGTTGTCCGTTCGTCTTGACAACAGCTCGTAAGAAGGCGCAATCGCGATATAACGACCTTATATTTTATTATATTTGCGTGCTTTTTTGCGTTCTTTTGCGTTAACGTTGAATGGCGGCAACACGAAAATCACCTTTTTATAAACATATATATAATTATGTGTCGTTCTGGTGTGTAATCATATTGGCGTCCTTTTAACGCACTAACAGCCAGAACAATCCGGTCGAATTCAGACGCCATACAATCAGAATATTGTGCAACAGCTGGAACATTAATCAATTCCTTTACATCACTTATAAAACCATGCATGCATGAATACAGATGATTTAAACGTGCATTAGGTTAAACAATAATGTTCATCGATGTAACCTCTAAATTGTTGTTTAAACGTAAATACAAATTTACCTTGAGTAAATAAAATCCCAAATACACCCACTGGCTTTATCTGCATTTATTTTTAGCTACATAACCGCTGTGCACGTGAAGCAATATGCCGTTGAAAAGCAGATAATGTGCACTTCATGATTGTGCAATGTAGACACCCACTGTACCGCTTACGGCGATCCTTACGTGTCATAAGAACGTACGACAATTAGTAACATGTCTTAAGACCTTGGGCATCTTTTTAAATTGTTTGTGTAAACCCACCTAAGAAATATATGAAACTGAACCAAATAAATATTCTCTGTCGTCACCAAAAATCGATTTAAGACGAATTTTCTAAAAACGTTTTTTTACCGCATTTATGACCCTCAAACAAAAACTATCCCAAAGATGATTAATTTTTAATATGTTGGAAACATTATGCTGTATTTTCTTTCACCTACCAGGTTAGCCCTCAGCTTCGCGTCCTGCACGCGCACCACAACGAATTCCACGACATGGCAGGCAAAGCTTTTGGAAAAGCAATAGGTGAATAAAATAAATGATGTATATCTAGTATATAATAATGCTTAGGATAGAACGACGTTTGGATACACACTATTTTTGTAACAAATAGCATTTCGATAGTCGGACACCTCAGTATACATTATGTTACCACTACATCATATCAAGAACCGTAGACGATTTGAGCTTACCTGGGTTCCGACGATGCTCAGGTCAGGAAAGTATTTGATAGACATATTTATATGTGTAGAGGGCTAAACGTTCGTTTAGCAACGTTCTATTCGAGTGTTTTAAGGCATGGCCGGAAAAGTATAGGACAATTTAATAGATAAATGTAATAGAAAAAGCTCGAACAGTGTTCGGCAATCCAATCGGTGACTGTAATAGAAATTGCTCGAAAAAGGTTCAACTTAACAAATGGTCACACAATATTAACACAAACACCATTTTAATGTACCTGATACATCGATTTTTGTGTATTTTAAAATTGTTATGGATTCTTAAGTTATTGTATTTTAATGCAATCAATCTGCATACACCATATTGAGAAAAAAAACTTGCTGAAACAAAAGGACCATTTACTGCATTGGAAACAACACGGTGTTTTGCTTTACTGAAAACCCTTACTTAACATTTAATGTTTTATTCATAAATTATAATTAAAATTGTTTCCGTGCGCATTTGTTTGTCGTAGCAAGTAAGACCTGTATCGCCGAGCTGGACCTGAGTTGGAACCACTTACGGCAACGGGGAGCAGTTGGATTTGCTAAGGGTCTCGATGTAAGTTTGCAATATCATTCGTATACCATAAACCGGGTATACATACTTTAAAGCTTAAAAACGTTGAATCGCTTCTCAACTTACATGCGTTCTTATAAGTACGGGTTCACATAGAGGTCGGACAAAGGCAGTGACGTTACGCAATCTTTAAGAAGAACGGTCAAATGGAACTTCCAGGCGAAAACGAATTCCACAATTTTGACGGCATTGGCTGAGCTGTTAAAATAGTGGCCGAACAGTACACTTTCATTATCATAGTCACCATAATAACAACTTCTTTCATTTACACGATGCCAGCCCACAAGTTTATATTTCTTCGAAAGCAAAATAAAACATAATATTCATGATCCTACTTCTTGTTCATGAACAAGTCGTGAAATAATGTCATTGTTTTGCAAAACTTTAAGATGTCGCTTTTTTACTATTCAGTAGTGAAATGACGTCATAGCGTGGCTATAAAGTCATTGATTTGACTTTCGAAAAAAAAACTGAAACTGAAACAAGATTCATTTGTCAGAGTAAAGGTGTCCTATGGAAGTTTGAAATTACATATAGTATCGTCTCTGTTAAAGTTCTACGAATTGAATTGAAATTCTCTGCATTTTATCGGTGTTTTTTGTGGCCTTTATGTTTTTAAGTGATCTGAAATATATTCTGCAAAATACAATATTGAGAAGATCTTGATTATCTATTGATAGCTTCTAAAACATTATCAGTAGATTTTACTGTAAACAGATCTAGAATCTTGATATAGTATCTTACTTAAAATACTCTTCTTCGTTTCAATGCTCTATGAAAGTTATAATGACGTCGTATGTGCTTGTCTAAAATTACGTCACTATGTAGCTCTTCCGTACAATAACTAAATTCAAGCAGATTCAGTGGACACACGCTTCATACATATATATGTACATATCGTTAGGGCCCCAGCTTGGCTGCTTATAGCGCCCCCTCAACCGTCATGGTCAGGAACCCACGTTATATCGGGCATTATTGTATATTTTATCTACCTTGGAAATGTCCAATCTTTTCTTAAAGGTGATCAATGTCGACGCTGGTAAAAGGTTCCATGGTTTGCATACCCTTTGGGAGAGGAAGCGTTTCCTCACATCTATTTTAATGTCTTTTTGTTAAGTTTAAGTGAGTTTCCTTTTGATGTATTAGGATTAAGATAGAACAAACTAGAATTCTTTGCGTGATCAAGATCTTCTTTGTCAAGCAACAGCTTATACTCCTAAATCATGCTTCCACGAAAACGACGATATGCCAATCTTGGGATCTTTAAAACTTAGAATCGTTTTGGGTACGGTAAATGCTAAACAAAATTGACATGATTAGCTGACCTCTTTTATACTCGCTCTATACTTGCTATATATTTGGTAAATCTACGATGCCATACCAGGTTTCCATACTCCAGATGTGGTCTTATCATTGCCTTGTAGAGTTGTTTAAATTAGTTTATATTTATATGTCGAACCGTTCATATCACTAGCCTTATCAAACTGCTTGCCTTGTTAATACATTTATTAACATTCTCACTTAAGTCGGTAGAAAATAATATTCCAAGCAGTGCCGAATTAATCAACGTGGGGCCCATAGGTAGTGCAACTTTTGGGGCCCACGCCCGAGACCCTAGTCGGCCTAGTGGCTTCTAGAACGCCACTGCTTTTATATTCTACTCCAGCCTTAGCTCCATCATAACATCTTGAAAACAAAATCACCATCAAAACGATACATGTAAGGTTTTGCAAAAAATAAATAAGTATATTTTTCACTTGGTTAGACAATGTCAAGTCTTTATCGGAACATGACATGGATATAAAATAAATGGCTTTTTTAAGTCATTAGATTAAGCCAGGAAAGTAAAATAAAATATCATGGTCTCATGGGCCCATAGGCATTCGCTTACTCTGGCTAATGGGTAATTAGGACAGTATATAAGTATTTCCGTGGATGTGTTCATAGTCTAAAGGTACTTCAGCTAACCTGAATAACTTTGTGTGATCAGCAAAATGCGGATAAGGCTTGTGCTCATGTTGTCAAAATCATTGATATATATATGTTTGCCCGAATACACTGCCTTGAGGTACGTCACTGGTAACTTTGACTAATTTCGACATATCCCTATTCACAATAACTCGCTGCTTTCTAGTAAAAATGTGTGCTAGCTTAGCAATTTACCATCCATACATATGATGTAAGCTTCTTGATCAATCTAGCACGGGGCACGGTATCGAATGCTTTTCTTAAGTTAAAATATATGCAATCAAACCATTTTCCATCATTTAACCATTTTTTCCAAGTCTTAAATGAATGAATAGAACGAAAACCATAGTGAATATAAACGAAACTAATTAATATTGATCATTCATATTGCTAAAACAGTTTCCTCTGATTAGTTTCCATCATTTAGCGAGTAATACAAATCAAACTTATAAGACGATCATTTTAAACCTCTTCGCTTGATCCGTTTCAAACAAAGCTTTAACATGTCCAATGATCGACAACTTCACCATCTAGACATGATTAAAAAAATATATTTCAAAGGTGTAAATATAGCGGGTTTAGTAACTCTAAGTACTCTTGGATGTAATAGATCCGGCCCTGAAGCCTTTCCTAATTGTTCAATTATTTGAAGAATCTGCTCTTCACCAATCTTCAGATCATTAATCGTATGTCAATTGCTCCAGTTACTTATACATGTAATTGGCACATTTTAACATCTGCTTGCAAAAAAGCACTATTAAAGACATAATTGTCCCCTACCGATGAAACCGGAGGGGACTTATTGTTTGCGCTCTGTCCGTCAGTCAGTCTATCAGTCAGTCTGTCAGTCTTTCTGTCACACTTTTCTGGATCCTGCGATAACTTTAAAAGTTATTAATATTTTTTCATAAAACTTTAAACATGGATATATGGCAATATAGACATTATGCACGTCATTTTATTTTGTTCCTACGTCAAAAATTATGGCTGCTATGGCAACAAATAAAAAAATCTGACAATGGTGGAGCCGGTAGGGGACCTATATTGCTTGGCAATCGTCTTGTTTTTACTATGTCCGTCTGCTGAATGTAAACTAAAGATTCAAATTCTACCCATTAATTGCCGTTAGCGTCAGGATTTGTGTAAAGGCATGTAAGCCCCTCATGCTTTTCAATTCAAAAGCTATCGCTGTTGGTAGATTGGATTGGTAAATTGCTAATGAAAATTTCAGTGACATCAGTATTGCTGTTTCCACATATTTCAGTGTTATTTGTAAGATAGCGTAAGCAAGTACCTCTTCGAATTATTTCGGTGTTACTTTAAATGTTAATGCTTGAATCACTTCATACATCTGAAGCACCGCCATCACTATAAACTATTGCCTCTATGGATTATAACTGCTATTATTTTTTCACTCGATCCGCCGCGTACGTATGCGGCGGATTTACTCCGCGAAAGTACGCGAGGTTAATACAGACTCGGCGTCGTTGCGCGGATCGATGCCGAGTGCCACGGCGATACGCCGCATGAACACACGATTCGGCCGCCGCGTACTAATAATCTGGCCATTGCGTAGCCGCGGATTATGTTTGTGCCGCGTTGGCTGTACTGTAGATACATTTTCAATAATCGCATTATACAGGTAAAGGTAAAACTTAAAACAAACGAACTGCTGTCAATTAAACTAAAAGTTTTTACATCTAATGAACTGAAAATATTAGAATAAACTAAACTTAATGAATTGTTAACTGTTTCTTATTTGTTATCTAACGTCGGCATCTAAGGGGGTCTTGTCCCGGGTCACGTCACGTGGATGACTGACTAGGATTTGTATTAGAATCGTAAATTTGGGGTGACTAACAATTTCTTACGTCATTTCTAGGTCTCGATCGTATGCTTCGAGCTTATTGTCTCTTGTTGGAGAATTTATGTTGGGAAATACAGGCTGTTGAGAGAGGATTTGAGTTATAGTTTTGGTGTAAAGTATACAAGTAGTTCCTCTTTTAGTTTCTTAAAAGCAATTGTTTAATAAAACACACGGCGTTTAGCAACCTCTTCTATCATTTTGATTTTTGAATAGTCTCTGCATATATGTATAGTCAGGCGTAACCCGAATTTATCTTTAAGCACAGGATTGCTCTGAAGGAATTTCAATTCTTCTTTCTTTCAAGAAACAACTTTCCCTAGTCGTGGTCTTGTGCTTCTTTTTTCACCAAGTCTAATTGTTTCTGTTGGTGTATCATTTCTTTTCACTGAGCCACATAGCTCATTCACCACTACACTATCATCAGATTTTCCATCCTCAGAGGATTCCTCATTTGATTCTGACAAGGTGTAAATGATAGATCACATTAGTCTTTTTTTTTACGTTCTTTCATGTCGAACTTGCTTGGTCTTATTGCTTTTTTAGTGTAACTCTGAACTTGGGACAATTTTGATGAACTGACTTTCGGTTTTCTTCATTCTCTCAATCATTTTGTTTTGTGATGTTTGTCGGCCTAGCTATTTAACCAAGCTTTTCACCTTAAATGACCTTAACCTAACGCCAGCAGACCCGAATAAAAACACTCCATTTATTTCATTGCCTGTATTTGAGCATAATCCCCCAAAACATTGGCAATATCACCGCGTCTTTGTAGTATATAATGTAACACGGATCAGTATAGGGAAATGCGGACTACTCTCTGCATGTTCATTTTGGCCCAATTACAATTACAGTGTACGCATTACCGGTAAATTCCGTCCAAAGATTTTCAGGGTAAGTGCTTGGTCAGTAAATCGTCAGGAGAAGACGGAATGTAATATAATACGGAATGTAATATTATAAAACGCCTTATGTTGATAACACAGTATTGCTTTCAAGATATCATATACAACGACTTTTAGTGAAAGAAATTAATGACAACCTATCGGTAAGTGCCATGTGTCTTGCATTGTGAGACAACTCTACCGAAACAGTATAACGTTCATGATAGAAGAGAAAACGTTTATTTATCTAGCCACACATTTATGACGTGTGCGGTCCGTCTGTAAATTTCAAATAACATGTGCGCTGATATATCGGCTGTAAAATAACATTTTATTTCTTAGTTATTCACAGTAAACCGGAACCGAAACTTTGCTAGGCCTTTAAAATAAACAACAAAGTGTCCGCATTGTTGCTATGATAAGACTAACTATATTACTAATTGATAAAGAATCAACGTTAAATCAGATTGAAAATACATAAACATTTAAATCTATATCCATACATCATAGAACAAGAGTAGCTTTTCGTTTAGTTTTATTATATTTGTACCCAGTAAAAACATTTATAACAGTTTATCTGGATCTTTTAAATCCATACCCATTCCAGAAAAATAAATCCATTGAGTATTTAAACATCGGTTGGAACGGGTTTGCTTTCGAGGGAAGCGTTGTCCTTTCCGACGTGTTACGTCACAACACGACGTTGGAGAAGCTCGATGTCTCGTGCAATCGCATCCACCCACCGGCACTGCTCGAGTTCATGAAGGGGCTGCTAAATAACAAGACACTGAAAGTGCTCATAGTGAGTGTTTATAACTGTATTTATAACATTAAAAAAATATCTTTAAATATGTAGTCCCTAGTCAATCTATTAAGAGGGATAGTGGGAAGTGATTCCCCGATAATTGTCAATATTTCATCGATTTGCATTGCATAAACGTTCGTAGTCCTCGTAACCGCTTTCTCCATTTATTATTAAAAATATATTTTACACCCTATGTACTAATATAGAGAGTTAAAAAGAGAACAGTCATTATCGAGATGTTCGGGAAAAGTAATTACTATGTCGTATATAATATGTAAAAAAATATATAAAGTAGGCCTAAATTAGACTACGTTAAAAAATGTATTATGATCCTATAAAATGCTTTCATATTTGTCAGTTGGACCGGAACCCCATCACGCCGTCGTTCGCTACTGTGCTGTTGGAAGGGATACAGAAGAACGCCAGCATGGCACTGGAGCAACTTAGCATGCAGGTACGGCATTTGGTCACTTGGATCCGTTCCCGTCAAGTTGCCAATTCACGTGTTCTAGTCAAAGTTCTGAAAGTGTATATCCCATGGTTTCGTGGTTCATGTATTGCACCTTTACATGTTACGAGTCCTATCGTACACATTGAGGCAGACGAACCGTTTAAGACATGTCAAATTTGTATGGAAATTTATTGCTCAAAGTTTGTATAGTGGTTTCTTCAGTTTTCATCGCCACATAATTCATACTGTCTATTATAGTATAAATCACATGTATTTTTTTTGTAAAACAGAATTGCGTTGGTTTCACAACAATGCATACCTCGACAAAATAAACTTGATACTTGTAACCTATAATTTATTATACATTTGAATGTCCTACATATTCATATTCTGGTTGCCTCGTGCATAATTTTCACGAGATAAATGTCACAATATAAGTACCGGCAAGTAGGTTAATTTATCAAACTATAGAACTTATTTTTGTTTGTTCCCAGTGTATTGTGGCGGACAAGGCTTTCCAAGGAGTGCTGGATGCAGTGCGCCAGGAACGCAATTTCCACGTGGTGTATGAAACGTCACTTCCGGTCTCATGCAGAAACAGAAATGACATGCTTAAAGAGGTCAGAAATGCAATCACGTGTAAACCTTTATCAAGGTATTTCGTTTAAACAACAATGACGCTTACGGCATATATGTCCGCAAGACCAAAATGCGCAATACCAGGGACGTCGATAGTTTTTGAAAACCAGGAGTCAAATGACCTTTTCAGGGGTCAAATGAATTGTTCAGGGGTTAAAAAACTGAAATTTAGTTATTTAGTTTATTTTGTTGATTTCTCTACAAATATCTTTTTATAACTTTTAGCATATCTTGCCTAACTAAAAACAACATTTTGTGTAATACAAATTACATTTTATGTTAATTTAATGGTAACTTATGCATCAAAATGTTGCAAGGAAAAAATATGGAGGAGTCAACGAGAACGAATAGCAAAATGCTTGCATCAAAAAGCAGGGTTCTGCTTTAATTGAAATCCCTGGAAATATGTTAATAATTTCCCTGTTGGTCACAGATCGACATGCGTGGTACGTGCGAAATCGAGCCTCTTTCTTGACATTATGATCGCAGCTCGAGATGTGCAGTACTGAGGGCACGTTCTTCTAAATCATTTTGTAACCCTCCGTAATTCAGGCCATTCAGGAAAAACACGATATAGCTGTGTTATTTTATAAAATGCAATTTGTTCATAGAAAATATCAATTAATTTCAATATTCTATGTGTTTTCTATGAGATTTAAAGTGACAAAGGTAGTAAAAAACACGTCTTAATGAGCCGTGAATATATTATTCTTTCATTGATTTACAAGCGAATTTTATTCTTACTTCTGGCATATTCAATGTAAACACGTCTTAAAGCACACCCATTTACTACGTCAATACCAATGTAATGGAGAGAAACTTTTCTTTCAAATTCTTTTCTAAAAATGATAGTATTGTGCATGATTGATGTACATTGTATTTGCCAAAATAAATAAATAGATTTACACTAAGCGAATTTTATCTCGAGCTGCCTATAAAATCCAACTACAGAAAACGAAAGGCCAATCGCTTATCACGTGATATACTCAAATGCACTTTGGATGCATTTCTTCTGGTCGACTTGCAATTTTGTGTGTGTGGTTTACATAGAGTTTTAATGATGCTGTTGCAGTCTTATTTTCCATGATCTCAAAATGTTGAGTGTCATTAAACGTAACATTCCACTAAATCATTGTGTATCCATCCGTAGTCAATCAGACAGAAGTGCCTATGTCTAATGAGTCCCTTTCCACTGCAGGTTTTAAAGCCATTTATCAATCGCATACATGCCTTTAGAGATATTTCTTGTTTCCCACGTGTGTCTGTGTAAGTTTGGTGCATGGATTTTGTTAAAAGATGAACGTTTCTGGTGTGTTTATTGAAGAACTGTGCTTTTGTCGAAATGCCACTGCCATAACACTGTCTTCTGATGGTGCCTGCATTTGAGCGATTTAATTTTCATAAAAGTTGCATTTTTTATTCCCATGCCGAAAAAAGATAAACTCGATTTTTATATTGATAGTGGACTTTCCCAATTTGAATAAAACACACACACGAAAATGACTTGAAAGTTGGCCGTTTTATAATGGGACACTATGGGAATTCGATTAAGTGTTAACTTGACGTGACCCTTTTTCTTTATTCATGAATGCCGGTATGTTTGCAGATTGAGATGCACAGTAGGTGTAATAGGGATCTCTTTTCTGGTTCAATGAATACATGGATGTTCGCAGATAGAGTTACGCAGTACGTACAACATCGAACCTCTGCGCCTGCTATACCTATTGAAGGAGCGGAATCGCGCGCAGGACTTTTTCCACAAGATCAACAAGGACCACAACGAGGGACTCACTCCAGACGAGATTGCGTTGCTCTTCAAGGTCAGTTTTTAAACGGGTATTATTTTATTGTCAGATCTATTATATACGTATTAGTAAATATCGAAAACGTACAGTAGCTATTAGTTGAAGTTTTAAACTAGAATTGATGGGACCTTTACAGGAATCCGGTATACCAGTGGCTCGTTTCGTCGTGAACAGGATTATGACATTCATGGACGTTGACAAAGACGGAAAGATAGACCTCGGGTATGTGATATTCTACAATAACAGGGGTTGGGCTGTAAGATAGACCTCGGGTATGTGAAATTTTACAATAACAGGGGTTCGGCTGTCTGTGGTAGGTATATTGAGTTATTACCGTTGGTATTAAGTGGATCTACTTGGTTATAAATGTGTTTCCACCTTTATATTCTATTGTTTACGTACGTGTACTAATTTTGCAGATATTTCATCTGTAAATGATAGTCATTAGTTAGGCATAAATGACTTTTGAATAAATGTATGTTAACAAGATGTAAAAGTTTGTGTTCAGTTTTGAATGCAAATATAAAATCACTTAAGAGCTGCTGATTTTTTTTATTCTGCAACTTCAATTGTCATTCTAGCTCAACTTTGCATTAACGCAAAAGGGGCCTTAGCTTTTCACCCCATTGACCCAGTTTTGAACTCATTCAATATACTTGCTTAACCTGGATGCGTGTTTAAGTAAATTGGCTCTTTCAATTCTTATTTCAATACATAAAATCCTATATAAGTGCATAAATATTAATGTTCTTGTATTTCAGCGAGTTTTTGATTGGCGACAAGAAGATCAAGAAACTTTCTCGAGATCTCGCCCGGAAGTCGATAGAGGACGATACTCACTACAGTCGATACTCTAGAACATTCCGTCAGGCACATATTCAGCAACTAACGTCAAGATTGAAAGTAAATTACTGGTTGTATTATAAATTGTACTTAGAATATAACGTGACGTTGAGGTATAGGTCCAAGTGTATGATGTTTTGAGAGACATTGCACAACATTGTCAAATACTATGTTATTTTATATGCTGATTTGCTTGATTAGCTTTAAGGTAACGCACTATGTGCCACAATATTGCAACATTGTCAAATATTATGTTATATTATATGCTGATTTGTTTGATTTGCTTTCAGGTAACACACTATGTGCCACAATATTGCAACATTGTCAAATATTATGTTATATTATATGCTGATATGCTTGATTTGCTTTCAGGTAACACACTATGTGTCCCAATATTGCACCGGAAATAAATAAAATGAAATATGTATATCATACGATAGGCTCATGCAGCCATTATAAATCTTGCTACTGGCACAATACGACAATTCTGAATAAACTAGTTCAAATCGGTGTGTAATGGACACAATAGTATTTATTAGGTTTACATCGTGTTGTTCTTATTGAGATTGCCCTTTACGCCCAACAATCCTTAAACCCCGTGGATAGAGACATCTTTTTTATCATAACTTACCGGCAAGACTGGTTTTTAGAACCGAAGATCAACTATATCTTGACATTTCCAGTATGAAAGGTTTTGTTTCATGGCGTTTCCTTTTTGTCAATTATACGTTTACTAATTTTAATTTTTAACATCATAACGTATATTTGTAGTCGTATTTTCATGACCGTTATCATTAACAAAAACACCAGCTTAATTCACACGACATGGTTCACCGCTTTTGAAATTACATCAGGCAAAATCATTGATTTGTATTCATTTCGTGTGCCATCGATAAAGGTTTCAGTTATATCTGGAGTATGAATTATTTCAGAGTGTTTATATTATGTCGTTTCAGGTGGAAGAGTCCCAAAACTACCTTTCCCCAATAACGTGCCTTGACCCCATCCCCTGCCAGCAGTCGATGGTCATCCTTCAATCCATAAAGTTCACCGCCCTGTATGGGACGATAGCCTTTCCGACAATATGGAATGGTTTAACTTGCGGCAAAACCCTCCAACAATCTTTGCTAAAATTAACGAATGTTAATGGTGGAGCTCAGTTTATAATTTCAAAGTATATTAATAATTAAAAAGAACTTGAAAGCAATAATTGTTATGCTACTGCACTTTACCAAAAATAATTCTGTGTATAAATATGTATTGAAAGATATGACATGAAGGAATTTTAAGTTAGAGTCGCATTCTCAAAATGTTCAATTAAAATCGCATTTTTTTTTCGTTAAGTCAAGCCATGATACACACTTTAAACATTTTTATAAATTTTGAAAATACACTTATTATTATTTTATATACTGAATACTGTGTACGGTGGCTTGAAGACATTCACTGTCATATACATCTTAAATCAAAATTGCAGGTATAATATTTGTTTGTAAATGCTATGATTTCATGAAAGATATTATTGCTCAGGCAATTTAACAAATCTTCTTAAACATGATTCAAACTGATATATCAACATTAAAAGATGTTTAATATATTTTACGCCTAAGCTTTAAACGTTAACAATAAAACCAAATATTGATGCATAATCATGACACGTACGTACCTCTGCTTTGAGGTATACCGTTTTAAATACTTGATTTCTTATAGATTTCAAATAGCTGTTAAAATAGTGTTACGCTTGTTCCATCAATATTTGAAATATGACACAAGTCGAAAATAAACGCCCAAACAATAATTTATTCGTGCGAAGACAATAATCGCAATAAACAACACGTTAGGGAATGACACAATGTAAGTTATTCCTAACCGCCAGCTTCCCCGTAATTATACTAGGGTAGTGTTTACAGGGATTTACACATGTGACGCACAATCAGACAGTTCTGCGTTCTTTCAGAATTTATGAAAATAATGCAATTAAAGTGTAAAAAACGTTTCGAAAAGCAGTGTTACTTAATGTAAACAATCTTCATATCAATGGATTATTACTATTAAACGTATGTGATTATGACTTAAAGGTATTTACTTAGAAAAATGAATGACTGTCTCTCGACAAAAATTACGTCTACTCTAGATCTTGACTTTTGCTCCACTCTCTACTGTTTTGACTTATTGTTCAATACTGATGACCAAAATTGGTCAATGACCAAGATTCTGGGCAATGATCAAGATTCTGGTCATTAATGACCCGAATTCTGGGCACCAGTGACCAAAATTGGTCAGTGACGTGACTGACCAAAAATAATGACCACGAAATTAGAACGGTACATGACGTCATTTACCAAATGTCATAACAATGAGACAAATGGCGCCTTATTTAGAAAAACAATGAAAATTACAAAGTATTCAAATGGATGGCTCACTGCTAGATAAAAGTTCTGGTGATGTTCAGATTATATAGACTCAGTTGTGTACATTTGTCAATGTTTTATATAGTCACATAATGTCACCAGAATAGAATGAACAACATAAGAGGAAGTCAATTGAACAGGTAAGTGCAACTGTTACACCTGGGGTGTATCATTACCCCCCCTCTTAATAAGGAAAAGCTCCTGCTGCCTTACACTTAACTTAATTCATCACGTACAGCTCATTATTAAAAATAGACAGGGTACTTAACTGCATTGAAAATAAACATCAAAAACCGTTCAATCTATTTATCTACTAGCCTCGTGTATAACTGTTCACTGTACGAACTGTTCCTAAAGTATGTAATTGTTCATATCATGACAATTAATTATAAAATCTTTTCATTGTATGTATCTGTTCTTTATAACTTTACAATTTAATGTTTTCACATCAGCAAAATTATTTAACAGTTAATAATATGAAACGTCTGCACCGTTTTTAATTACTAACGTATTATTTTATTTGATTTCCAGAACAGGAAATTAATGTCCAATGTCTGTGGTGGATCGATTCGCCGGACATCCGGTGTGGAGTGGATCGTCTGACACCTCTGGTGGAATGGCCCAAATGACATCCTGCGTGGAGTGGATCGTCTGATACCTCAGGTGGAACTGCCTATCCGAAATCCTGCGATGAGTGGATCGTCAGATACCTCTGGTGAATGCCCCAAACGACATCTTGCGTGGAGTGGATCGTCTGATACCATGGGCCTGAAGTGGCTTCCATTGCCTGACATTTGTCGTCTGTCCTTGCCCAGAGCATCCTTTATCACGGTCACATTTCTGATTGATATTTAGTACCAACTGAGATACCAGTCCACTATGGTTCCTTTGAATGTTCATCTTAACATCATGGCAAGAACAGTTCCTATGTTCATTTGTTTTGCGAGGCATTAGTGGTGTTCGATAGTCGCCACTTTTGATGGATTTCTTCTTTGCTCGCACTAGCCTACTGACCCAAGGCGAAGTTCTTTTCTTGCACACACATTTCTTATTAATGACCTCTCCATCATTTCGTTCTACATTGGAATGGGTTGAAAGCGCCAGACGATATATTTGCTTAAGTGAGGCGGCATCGTTTTCGTTGATGGCATTTTTAAATGCTTCCACTTTATCAGACACACGACCTTCATGCTCCTGCCTTATATTAATTATTTTTATGCTCAGATCCTTCGTATCGTATTCGATATCATTTTCAGAAAATACGCTGGCTACCCTTCCAATACACTCTGCACGTGTTATTTCTGCACCTTCTTCTTTAACATACACTTCTATCACTGCTTCACAATCCTCTGGCACTGATGCTTCTTCTGCAACTGTTACTTTTCGCATTTGCCTCAGCCTTTTCTGTTTACAAGGTATTTCTTGGCCTTCTACAGAAATAATACCGCGACTCAAAATAATATCTGCTGGACTCTCAGCGTTCCCCAACACATCATAGCCCAACAGCACGTCATCTTCTATGTCGGCTACTATAGCTTCTTGAAGCCTCTCAACTGGTCCAAGTTGCAATCTGAAGGTTCCTCGACCCATCACTTTAATGGGCATACCCCCAGCTCCCCGCAAACCTATGGCACCAGTTAACTTTGGCTTCTCACTAACCAGATTGAAGACCCTCGAAGATACAATCGTTTTCGAGGCACCAGTGTCAGTTGTAAAAACGACAGGGGTATATTCAACTGTACCCTCTATGTACAGGCCATCCTTATAGTCCGTGTCGTTAACCTGCTCACCGGCTCTGTCGCTGTCGTGGTTTCATTATGGCCCTCCAATTTTATATCATTTACATGGACCTCCCTTTGGCCGTAAGGGCTGGTCCCTTTCCGTTTAAAGGCTTCTCATTTTCATTAACTGCTTTGTTAAAAGCGTTCTTTTGCTCCTGATTGGGACATTCCCTCGCATAGTATCCTTTCTGTTGGCATCTTAAGCAAGTCACATCTTTCTTGAGGTTTCTCTTTTGAGGTGAGTTTCGATCTGCCTATACTTTTTCTATTCTCGCCAATAGCTCTTGTATCGTAGATGCTTTGCTCTTGCTCTCAACTTCGTTTTTTACTCTCGAAGAAGTTGTCTTTGCATCTGCCCCTCTAATTGCGAAAGCCTTATCGTCCTTGTCTGGAACGGTACCATCATAGTCGTCGTGTTCAGTTCTCCTGGCATTATAACGGTATCGCCTTTCAGCTCTGTTTGAGCCCCAGATGTCTATCAGGTTCACGGCAAAATATACCGCCTCATCAATATTTCGCGTTTTTTTTATTTAATTCTACCTCGAATTTAACATCATCGTCACTCAATCCATCTAGGAATCTTCGTACTAGATCATCGTCCATAGTGCGTCGATCTCTCCAGCCATGAGCCTTGTCATAGAGTTGCTTCAACTCCGCTGCATACTCTTCGAGAGTCTCGCCGTGTCGTTGCGACCTTCGGCTGAACTTTGACGCAAAAGAGCGCGGCGTTTCGATGACACGGAAACGGCTGTTGAGTTCTTCCACTAAAGATTGATAGTCATTTAGCAAATTTGGGGATAGTTGCGAGAATGCAAACTGGGCTGCTAAACCTTCGAGTCTGGGTAGCAACTGGTCCAGCATTTCATCTTGGCTCCAATTGTTCCTTTTTGCAATCGCTTCAAACTGCGATATCCAAGTCACCCAGTCCTCTTTTCCACTAAATGATGCCATCTTAACAGGTGGAAGTCTTCGCTGCTGATTTGGACGATGACCATCCATGTAGACAGGAGCCTGGTACTCATATTTGAAACTCCAGGTTGCGAATGCGGCTGTCCATTGTCAGTTTGCCGTTCGTAATTACGGTCAGACACAAAGCCGTTGTTAAGAAACCGCGGCGCTTGCGGTTCCCTCACGTTGGGCACTCTGTTACCAACTCTAGAATCATCTCCCCATCACCCGCACTTCGAAGATCATAGTCCAGATCACCCACACGCCTGTGTACCATCGCAACAAATGTGTTGTTGTTCTCGTTGTTAGCGGTCGATGATGTGGTACCCCGCCCTGCTTCCTTCAGCTGCTTCAACTAAACTACGAAATCACGCAAAACGGAAGCCATATTCGACATTTGTTCCCGAGCGCGCTAACCCCGTCGTCGGGTACATGTTGACTTCCGTACGCGACCTCCGCGTCCGACTCAGGTGTGTCTTCGTCGCCACGATCCGACGAACAACTTCCGTCACGGAAGGTTACCTCACTGTCTATCGCCCTCGGGCTACTCATATTTCACTTATACGATTGTAATAAATTATTGCACGAAGTAAAACTTTTCAAACCACTGTTTGCACGTTGTGTCTTGCAATTACTATCACGTTTATTTAAAAAACGCATTTTTTAAATCGTGTAAGAAAGGATTTTCCGATCAATATATTCGTACATCGAATTCGTTTGCCTACATTCGTGTGAACGCGCGTAACAACAGGTCCGATGTTTGACCCAAAACAGTGAATATTGTATGTGTCAAATGGTAGCGTTATAAAAACAAACAATTTTCACTTTAAACATAAATAAGCGTCGGATTCATATCGCTGGATTGAGTTTAAAACTTCAATCCCACCGCTGTACCACCAAAATGTTACGTACCTCTGCTTTGAGGTGTACCGTTTTAAATACTTGATTTCTTATAGATTTCAAATAGCTGTTAATATAGTGTTTCGCTTGTTCCATCCGTTTTGAAATATGGCAAAAGTGGAAAATAAACGTCCAAACAATAATTTATTCGTGCGAAGACAATAATCGCAATAAACAACACGTTAGAGAGTGACACAATGTAAGTTATTCCTTACCGCCAGCTTCCCGATAATTATACTAGGGTAGTGTTTACACGGATTTACATATGTGACGCACAATCAGACAGTTCTGCGTTCTTTCAGAATTAATGTAAATAACGCAATAAAAGTGTTAAAAACGTTTCCAAAAGCAGTGTTACTTAATGTAAACAATCTTCATATCAATGGATTATTACTATCAAACGTATGTGATTATGACTTAAAGGTAATTACTTAGAAAAATGAATGACTGTCTCTCGACAAAAATTACGTCTATTCTAGATCTTGACTTTTGCTCCACTCTCTACTGTTTTGACTTATTGTTCAATACTGATGACCAAAATTGGTCAGTGATCAAGATTCTGGACAATGATCAAGATTCTGGTCATTAATGACCCGAATTCTGGGCACCAGTGACAAAATTGGTCAGTGACGTGACTGACCAAAATAATGACCACGAAATTAGAACGGTACATGACGTCATTTACCAAATGTCATAACAATGAGACAAAATGGCGCCTTATTTAGAAAAACAATGAAAAATACAAAGTATTTAAATGGATGGCTCACTGCTAGATAAAAGTTCTGGTGATGTTCAGATTATAAAGACTCAGTTGTGTACATTTGTCAATTGTTTTATATAGTCACATAATGTCACCAAAATAGAATGAACTTCTTAAGAGGAAGTCAATTGAACAGGTAAGTGCAACTGTTACACCTGGGTTATATCAATATTATTCTCTAATTCACGAATGTGTCCGAGTATGTTAAGAGTAGTTTCTATATGACTGTCAAAATTGTCTGTACCATCTAATTTATCCGTCAAATACTTCTCCATATTACGGGCATGCACCTGTTTTGTATGTGTATTTCTTTTCTTTTTTTTATTCAATAGAAAACATACAATGTAAATATGTGCATAAGCAAGAACAAAAGTGGTATTATACAACAGTAAAAATGTCAAACACATATTACACATGATATGCTATGATATACTGTTGTTTTTTTTGGTTTGGTTGCATGTGGTGTATGCTGTTATTTTTAAATGTAATACTCAATCCCATAGATGAGTTGCCCAGAGTTAGGTAGAAGACAGCTGGACTTGGTTATGAAAGTTTATGCGTTTCCATTTTTGTTCAAAAATATGAAGTTTATCGTTGTTGAGGGCTATTTCTTTTTCATTTTGGATCTTTAGTTTTAAATAGTTTATAAAACAGTTGAAAGTAGGTATTTGTTTTTTGTATTTGAAGCTAAATATAAAATATTTCATTAATATGATAATGTGGTTCACAGTGTTATTAATTTCCGGTATTTTAAAATTATTCACACCGAAACTGATATTTAAGAGAGACAGTTTTAATTTTAATTGTTGGTTCTCTAGAAATGTTGTTAACCGGTTCCATAGAATTTGAATATGTTTGCACTCCCAGAAAAGGTGTTCTATTGTTTCAATGTGTTCGCTGCATATATCACATAAATTTGTGTTGGATAGGTTGCACTTAAAAAGGTATTTATTTGTAGCTATGATTCTATGGACATATTTATATTGAAAATTTCTCAGTGTGCTATCAATAGTTGTTTTATATGGCATGATAAATATTTGTTTCCAATTAAATTCTTGTTCTCGAAGAAGGCTTTGCCATTTATTTTGAATCTTGGAGTTTTCTGCAGGGTGTTTAATTTGTAGTTTGTAAAATATTTTGTTTGTTTTGTTTTGTTTTGCAAGTATGTTTTCCGTGAATGATGTTTGAGTACATGGTGTGCAATGTGTATTTCTTGATGATAGGTATTGAAGGTAATATAAAAACGGCCGGGCGTTTATCACTGCGGTGTCTTTCCACCGTTTATTTAACATTTTCCCATATTCGGACTTTTTGTGCCTCCTGTACATTTCATACACCACATGATTTGGTAAGCAGTGTGACTCTTCTCTTGAAAATGATACAGGTGTCAACATCTTTCGCAAACGATATATGATGGTGAATTCGAATTTGTTAATTTAATACGACTTTCGAACTTTCAAAATCTACATGGAATGGGGAGATTTCGACCATATCAGTCGTTATGTATACCTCTTTCAACAGTTGCTCGGCTTTTTCGTATTGCTGCGTGCACACGAGCATTGAAGCATATTCAAGATAACAAGGGATTTTACTGGATTGTCGTCTGATTTCACAATATCGTTTTTTATACTTCGAGACGCATCTACCGAAGCTTTTTGTTTCAAAATATCGCTTTGATGATATTTCCGTTCGTATTGATATTTATGGCCATTTATAAAAACAAAGCATGCTTTGCTTGAATTAAAAAAATCATCTTTATCATTTCTAACGTGTGTTGCTTCAATATCTATTTCAGTGCTTCATTGGCGAAATTGTTCAAAGAATATTTGACAAATAATCAGAGAACGTGTTTCTTTCTTGATTGATAGTTGTGAGTTTATTCCACATGAAAACCTTCGCCCCAAGTTGTCCATTTGTATAAAGCCAATGAATCCGAGTTTTGAACTAATAAGTGATGAAATATGTTTTTATAGCTTGTTCATTTCAAAGACTTTAAGTTTGTTTTCAAAAAAGTTCACCAACGATATGGTGTAATGAGGGCAAAATCGGCGTTTAAGGAAACGTCGCAGCGAGTTCAGACAGAACATGACACACTGAAGAAGATTATCATTGCTCCATATGTTTTCAGGAAACTGTTCAATTGTGAAGAGCAAAGACGTTTTCATATGAAAGGTGCTCAATCGGTTGGCTACTATGTGTCATAGAAACTCCTTTCGAATCATTTTTGTGAGAATGTATGCCCTCATCTGTACTATGTTAAGTCAAACATCAGCAAACGTGCTTTAATGTTTTTTGCCATTCGCCACTGTAGAAGTGAGTACTCAAAAGTAAAGTTTATCTTCAAAATCGAATTACGACGATCATATGTAGAACCTATGTTTCCCGGATGAACAGGAAACATTCCACACTGATTTGCATTGGTAAGTGTTTGTTGGTTTGGCCAATGCCCGGGCTTTGGTGTGGTAAACAATACTTGACAGTCATCTGGCAGATATGGACAATATAAGGTAAATGTTATATCTCTTTGAGTAACATCATCAGAACACTTTAAAGTTGGGCCTTGTTGTTCAACATTTATTGTTAATAATTTCATCCACCTTGCAAGTGAATCGATTTAAGGTGTATTCAAAAGCAAAATTCTTCATTGTTTATCACAAACAAAGTGTCCAGTAATGTCACTGCCATCACTGCCAGTGATATTAAGTTCAGTCTCTGTACATGAAAGACCAACTTGTAGAAAGCAGAATTGCGACCGCACATTTCATTACTTACAAATAGAGCTGCCCATTGGCCACCTTCGGTTATTTCTGTGCTTTGACCATGTAAAATAACCTTCATATATTGTGAAACGAAAATCGTATCGTGGTCCGAATTCATACCAAGTGTTGTAGAGCCTTCAACTTGACTCCCAACTAAATGATAAGAACACAACGGCATATCCTTGTTAAAAACAGGTCTATCATATTGCAGATAAACATACCGTCTTAAGTTTACCATTTCTTTAGTAACACCTTTGTCTTACCTCACATATCTCTAATGAGAACTTTTTAATGATCTGCCTCTCCATTATAAGGTGTATGTTATCTGTGTAAAAAGCTATAATCGGACACAAAGCCTACACTGAAGCTTAAAAGTAACGTTAATTGCTAATCCTTTTATTTTTCACAAATTTTTTATTGCATATCTATTTAAAAATCGCGGTGTAGTTTTGAAAGCCAGTCCAAACCCAGCTAATTTTCTTATAAGGTATAATCGTTGATTTGTAACACAACTTAAGCGAATATTGTGATAAGCGGCTTGCACTATTTATTGTGTTAGCTACTTCAACAATGTTAGATAGATACTATGGACGCTCACATTGTGAAAACCTATTTATATGTGTTTTAGCAATATTGCATCGAAAACCTAATGCTTATTTAGACACGCGCGTATTCAAGATGTGGGCGACTCATACATGGTCAATACTTTTAAATAGAATAATTAATTAATGTGGTATTTCTCAAGTGGTAAATATGATATTTTTTGGCTTCTGTACATAATCGATTTAAATTAACAATCTATAATATAATTATACTTTTTTCAAACGGCGCAAAAAAATCAACCCCGGGTTATTTGTTAGTAATATATGTGTAAAGTGAAAGCTATAACAACAATCTCCTCTGAAACAGCCTTTCCAAAATGTTGGCATTATTTATGTAACATGGTATTGTAGTAATATACAAATTGTGTTCAGATTATTCCCTAGGGTAAAAACTGGCCTCGCCCCAGAGGTTAACAGTGTAACATAGAATTCTATATATAAAACTTTAAAACAAATTATTGTCTGTAGCCGCATTACCCAATGCTTTAAGATCTGTATATCGTCGCTGTCGTTCTCAAACCTCGTAGCTCCAAAATTTTCAAAATATTTTTTTCGTCTTTTCCGAATATATTAAGTCTGGCGCGTGTTTTGTGCTATATCTCGTAGCTCTACGCCAATCAGAGCCCTTGAAAATGCCACGTGACGAAATGTTGTAGAATGATTGTTGGCTTTTTTTCCCGGCGAAAAGTCGTAGCGACGCCATTTCACCTATACGTACGTCGTTTCGTTTGGACAAATTTGACAAAAACGTTTATAGATTTTTTTTAATTTGCAACTACGAGGTTTCCTATAAGGACGAATTGTCGTACCTCATAAAAATGACAAAACTGTGGTGACAAAATATCGTAGCTACCATGTCTGACTGTCAGTATGACTTATCAGTATGACTTACGCGTCTACGGCTTATACTGTATTTTGCAGCTTCATTTGTTTGGTATTTTTACAGAATTTTAATTTCTAAAACATCGTTATAAAAAATGAGACGGTTTTTTCTCTCTCCTGAAAAGTTGGCGTTTTGTAGCTACGAGTTGAGAACGACAGCGACGAATATAGAATCAGCTAGACGTCCTCTTTTTTGTCCAAAGTTTGTTTAAAAGTTACATCTAAGATTGAAACCTTGCATCGTTTCTAAAAACAAAAACTCCAGGGCTGAGTATGCAGTATTATCTAGAGGTCTTCTAATTTTATTGTTTAAATTATGCATCTGGGGTCAAAAGTGGCCTCGCCCCGGGGGTTCACCATTGTATATTTATCCATTTAGCGAAAGTCTTAAAACATTTCTTGTTTTAAACCGCAAAGCAAAGCAAACGGTTTTTATTTTTTGGTGCTTAGCCTCATCGAGAGGTCTTTTACCAAGTTTGTTCAAATTATGCAACTGCGGTCAAATGGCGACTCAGCCCGGATGTCATCAGTTTTAGATTGATTTATATTTGGATATAACTTTAAAAAAAATCTCTTTTTTTATGAAATCGCAAAGGTAATTGCTTTTCTATTTAGTAAAAAGAAGTAACATCAAAAAGTACCCTACACAGTTTGCTCAAATTACGACACTGAGGTCAAAGCTGACTTTTAATTTTATATACAGCCAATTACTTTTAAAATCTAATATTTGCGACACGAATGATCATAGCTTTGAAACTTGCTATCAAATAGTGTTTCTCTACAAAGATTACAATTTGACCTGACGAGATAGTATTTGGACGAACGATATTTAATGATATACTAGAAATAAAGTAAAGCTTGACAATTTTAGGATGCAGTCACATTTAAAAAAAAGTTGCAGTCGCATTTTTGAAACTTTAGACCCAATCATGATTTATCTAAACATAGTTGTCGTATAATTTGTTTTAAATGTCGACAGATACAAGAAGAATATTAAATATACTGACGAGTGACGACCAGTAGACTTTGATCTTTAAACAGCATTGAAGGTATAATAGTTCTTTCTTAATGTTATGGTTTTTTTAATTATATTTATAGTGCCCATATAATTCAACAACTTTTCATAAAAATGAGTGTAAGTTATAAAACAATCATTACAATATCATAACCATATTTTAGGCTTAGGCTGAAAACATTTACAGTACCACTAAATATAGATATATTAATATGTGTCCTATATTTCTTTGTCATCTTTTGGATCTTTTATAACTCACAATAAAGAAGGCCACGAAAGAGTATACTCATGTTGAAATTAAGAACAGCGTTTCTAGTATACAATAAAATTTAAATTACATAATGGTGATTACAAAAAGTATTTATTGCAAAACGAAACGCAAAAATTATTAAATTTCGAACTATTTGCTTTTTATATACAACAATCTGACGACAAACATGTAAGGATTCAATTCATTGTTTTCTAACTATGGATTGAGATTGAACTTTGGCAGTTTAGTATTTAGAAAGTTCAAATTTGCTGTATTATAATGTAATAAAATCACAAAACAGGTATGTTCGAATGGTGTTCAAGCTTCAAGCTAGTGCTCGAAGGGGCAGGGTGGTGCTCTTCTATTTAGGTCCAGCTGGGTCACTTGGTATTGTCCATGTGTCAGTAGTATCATGATGTGTCGCTTTGTTTGCCGTACACTTGCTGTCCCAGCAAACGGAACAAGTGCCACAACGCGGCATTATTGGTAGGAACATACAACACAGATTTGGCATATGTAGTCCATGCAGCCGATATATTATTCTCTAATTCATGAATGTGTCCAAGTATGTTAATGGTAGTCTCTATATGTTTGTCAAAATTGTCTTTTCCATTTAATTTATCCTCCAAATATTTCTCAATATTGCATAATGATACATGTTTCGTATGTGCATGTTTTGATGAAAGGTATTGAAGGTAGAATAAAAACGGCCGGGCATTTATTACAGCGGTGTCTCTCCACCGCTCACAAGACAGTTCCCTATATTCTGACTTATTGGCGTCAGTGTCCCACCGGTACCGGTACATTTCATAGACGAGATGTTTTGGCAAGCAGTATGATTCTTCTCTCGAAAATGATACAGGTGTCAATATCTTGCGCAAGCAATCCTTTACGATGTATGCCGGTGAATTTGAGTTTGTAAATTTAACTCGTTTTTCGAGTGTTTTAAAATCATCAAGTAAAAATGAAACTTCGACCATATGTTTCGTTATGCGTACCTCCTTCAGCCGTGACTCGGCTTTTTCGTATTGCTGCGTACACACGAGCATTGAAGCATATTTAAGATAGCAAGAGATTTTTCCGGAACTTAAGGAGCCTCTGAACATTTTATCAATGGCGTCTGATATTTCAATATTGTTTTCTAAACATCTAGACGCCTCTACCGAAGCTTTTTGGTTCAATATATAGTTTAAATGATATTTCCGTTCGTACCGATATTTATCGTCATTTGTGATAGCAAAGGATTCAGATTCTATCCTATAATCTAAAAAATAATCTACTTCACTTTTACTTTTTCTTGCCTTTCGATCTATATTAGAGCTCCAATCCTCATAAGTATTAAATAAAAATTGACTGATGATCAGAGAACGTGCTTCTTGTTTGGTTGATAGTCTTGAGTTTATTCTACCTGACATCCTTTGTCCAAAGTTGTCCATTTGTATCGAACAAATGCATATGAGTTTTGAAAATATCATTGTTGAAATCTCATTTTCTAGCAGGTCCATTTCAAAGACTTCAAGTTTGTTTTCAAATAAGTTCACCGACGCAATTGTGTAATGAGGACAATATCGACGTTTAAGGAAACGACGCAACGTGTTCAGACAGTACAGGACACACTGCAAAAGATTATCATTTCTCCATATGTTTTCCGGAAACTGTTCAATTGTGAAGAGAAAACTCGTTTTCATATGAAAGGTGCTCAATCTAGTATCTTCTAGTGGTCCTAGAAATTCCTTTCGAATCATTTTTGTAAGAATGTATGCCCTCATCTGAACTATGCTAAGGTCGAACATAAGCAAACGTTCTATAGTGTTAGTTGAAATTCGCCATTGCAGTAGTGAGTACTCGGTAGAAAATTGTATCGTCAAAATCGAATTTAGACGATTATATGTAGAACCGATGTTCCCCGGATGTACAAGAAATATTCCGCATTGTTTTGCATCGGTAATCGTCTGTTGTTTAGGCCAATGCCCGGGTTTTGGTCTTGTAAACAATACTTGGCAGTCGTCTGGCTGTGATGGACACTCTATGGCAAATGAAACATCGGTTTCTTTACATTTATCAGAAAATCTTACAGCTGGCCCGTGTTGTTCACAATTTAATGCAAATAGTTTGACCATACTTGACAATTTATCAACGGCAGGTTTATTTGAAACAAAGATTCTGCCTTGTTTATCACAAACAAAGCGCCCAGTAATGTCAATATCATCATTTGAAGCGATCTTTTGGTTAGTCTCTGGATTCAAAGGACGCACTTGTAGAAAGCAACATTGCGAACAGCAGTTTTTATCCTTCACAACAACTGCTGCCAATGTGTTCCTTTCGGTTTTTTCTGTGATTTGACCGTGAAAACTAAGCTTCTTATATTGTTCAACGCGCATCATATCGGTGTCCGAATTCATACCAAGGGTGGTAGAGCCTTCAACTTGACTACCAACTGCTAGGATATATGTCGATACTGACGTATTCTTGCATGGAGAACGTGTTTCATCTTCTAAATAAACATATCTTCTAAACCTGACCATTTCCTCAGTAACACCTATATCTTCCATTGCCTCGCATAATTTTGATGAGATCAAAGGTATCATTATCCTCTCCATTATATGAGTTTGGCATAGAGCAAAGAAGCAATTATCATTTGAAAGCCTACACTGTACCTTACTAGAGACGGTACTCATGAATCGTATAGTTTTTTCACAAAATTTGTAGTTTAATATCCATTTTGTACAGTTGTCGATTTGTTTTGAAGGCCGGTGACGACCGGGGATATTTTCAGATCGAGTATAATTATTGATTTTATACTCAAGTAAATCACTTATTGTATATACCCATTGAACGTTATGCACTAATTATTGTGTATGGGACTTTAAATTTGTTAGGCAGATTATATGTCCGCTAAGTTACTTTAAACCTATTTATGTTAGGATCGATTTAATCAGAAGCCTTGGGCTGTTTTAGACGCGTGGACGACTAAAATGTGGACGACTCATACATGATCTCCTTACTAAATAAGCAAAATTATAATAAATGTAATATTTGTGAATTGGTTTATGATATAAGTTTCCGTCGGGCAGTTATCGATTTAATTCACGAGTGATGGCAAAAATATGTTCACGTGTCGCAAAACTTTAAAAAACAGCGCCTTTTAAACGGCTATTGCCACCAGTTTGGTATTGATTATGAAACATTCTTCAGTGGTCTTTTACCAATTCTTTTGTTCAAATAATGTCACTGAGGTTAGAATAGCCCCGCACTGGGAACCATTCTTTTCTTTATTTTTAAACAATGAACAGTGAATATAATCTTAAAGCAGAAGGCCCAGAGATTCTGTGTTTGTTCTGAATAACAATCACTACCAAGTTTGTTAAAATAATGCACCTGTAGTCTAAATTAGGCCGGGGGTTACTTATTTGTATTGTGTTACTTATTTGTATTGTGTGTATTTCGTTAAAGTTAAGAGGTCTTGTATTATGTACCTAAATTACATCCTTCGAAAGGTGCTTACAAAATATGCGCCTGGAGTCGAAACAGACCTCGCAAAAGGATTTTAAAGTTTAACGTAGACTTATATAGAGAAAATATTCAGAAAAATATTATATTAAACCGCTATTCCAAATGCTTGTACATTTGGTATTTAGCATCATCTAGAGCTCCTCTACCAAATTTGTTCAAAATTTTTGTCCACTGGTTAAACATAAGTTCCAAACTGACCTCAGAGGTCATCCGTTTAAGTTTGTATATAAAAAAACTCTTTAAAAATCAAGTATAAAGACGCAAAGCACATGTCCCTGTTTTCACACCAAGCCATAAACCACAAGTCACATTATTTACACATGATCTATTTGCAAAATTACTTAAAAGTGTTTTCTCATGAGGACAACACAAGTAGGTATTACTTAAGCATCATATAACGGGTTCAATGTTTTACATTCATGTAGACTTACATTAAAATATGTTCAATTTATGCCGCTGTTTTAAAAAAGTAGACACAAACTATAAGTCTAGAGTATTATAATAACAAACTACAGTTTCCCAGTTGAGCTTTCACTAATTTTTATGATGGTTTTGTTTTTACAATTAATGCTTTGGAAGCAGAAATATCATGAAGCATTAGACATTTTAAATTTGAAACTAGAGTTGAAACACAATAAATATATATTATTTAATATAAGCAATTTATTAATTTTGACTAAAAATAAGTGAAGTCTGAGAAAAAAACACATGAAAATCATGAATTTTGTTCGGTTTTACACGTGGTTGAACTTTGTCAGAAAACACTTTGGCCATATACGGAAAATTGAAGGTAACACAAAAGTAGCTTAATTAGTTAGCTCATATAAAGCAACGCGTGCACGGAAGATCAAAGGAAACAGAGGTTCAACAAAGAAATGGCCGAGACAGTTTAAGAAACAGTAACATTATGAAGAATCATACAGATAAGAGAGTGTGTCTCCAGAACACTACAGTGGATCTGAATCCAATTAAATCTATTCGTTTATAGAAAATGAACATTATGTATGTGATCATCCTCCAAAATCTACTGCTTTTCTAGAATTATTCAAGTATATGCAAACATCCAGACATGTTAAAAATTGTTATATACTAAGGGATTCAGAGGTCACTTGAGGCAACAGTGACTGCATCCGTTTAAGAGCTTAGCAAAGCTAGAGAATGTCTAGATTGCATTTGGCGCAGATGCGAAGAAATGTGTCACGCGATTTAAGAGAATATAGTAAATAAGATACAAATAAAGACAAACCAATGGCCATGGCTACAAGTTCCTTGAAAATTGTTCTGTCAACTTTGTGATTGTAAGCTAGGGACTGAAGCCGAGGTTTCTACATGTGTGTGATTAAACATATGATTTGTCAGACATTGACATCGATGAAAGGTTCATTAGACAGTATTGAGAGAATTATGGACTAACGAAGACTGAGACGCAAGTAAAAAAACAGCGAATTAGACAAATATGACTATAACTGCAGTAAATTCTCACATATGTCTTTGAATGACTTAAGGCATTACTCTGAAAAAAAAGAACAGCAGCAGGAGAGAAGCAACTGCTTTCAGAAGTATGGAACCATCTTTTGACAATCTGTATTCAAATACAAGTGATATACAAACAGTGATAACTGAGCCTGAAAAACTAGAGTACATGAATCTTCAGACGATTGAAGATTGTGCTGTCATTTGCAATATTTTCCAGCGGTCTTTCTATTGCTTTAACTGCGGTTGATTTCTTTCAGATATTTTTTTGGTTTTGGTTTCACACTTATTTTAACACCATAATAAGACTTGTTGGTGAGTTGCTTGGGTAGGTGTTGTAAAATGTATTTTATTTAATTTCATTTATATAAATATTTTAGGAAGAGTATTTAACTTATGAACTTGGAGTACTGATGTATTCCCAATTGGCATTATTTTATAGATCATTAGCCAAAGGGGTTTAGTACATCAAAATAAAAAAAACCTGTTGATAGCCTTTTGAAACATGACGCAAAGGTTTAATATTATTTTTGATAATAACTTTAGTTGACAATAGTTTTTTATTAAATTTACAGACTATGTTTTATAGTTTTGGAATTTATTATTGATTGTATTATTTAACAATTGTTGATGTTTTGTTTGGCTTTTAGACAACTTTGCATATGTCAAGTCTGACTATAAGTCATTACTACAATTTCAATATTCAGTAGTGCCATATGCTCAGCATTGTAAGAACGGAAAATCTACCAAAACGCACCCGGCCAATTTAGACTGTACCCGAAATGTATTCCCGCGCAACATCCTATATCTTAAAACGTGCTACGGAATACGAAACACAATTCTTTTTAAACAAAAAGTGCCTGAACATGCTTTTTTGTGATATGAACATACTTAATTTAAAAAAAAAGCTGACAACGAAAAATTTAGCGTTAACATTGTTGGGTACGTTTTAGTATATTTACCGTACCCTGGGTACATTTAAGTATTCTTAAGAGTACCCGGGTTACATTTAAGTAGTACCCGAGCCGACAATGATCAATCGATCGTTAATTAGCGTATCGGGTTTGCCTCCCAGAAGACAATCGCAAAACAAAAATGATCATTCACCAAAGCAAGTTATTCGAACGGTTCCCCGAAAGTACGTTGTCCAGTATGGCGCTTTGAAGATTGTATGGCCCCTTGTCGAGATAATTTCGACCAGAGCAACGTGAGTTTAACGTTCGTTTTACGTTTGTTCAACGTATGTTTTTATGCATGGAACCCTTGCGACGGGTGTTGGCGCAAGTGTCAATTGCGTCGGTTGCGGCGAACATGCTATCAAGGAAAAGACGCAGGATCGACGTTCGTCCGACGCAAACTCGACATTATGTAGACGAACCCCGGTTTACATAAACATTTTTCACTTTGTCTAATGAGAATATCCGCAAATTACTTCGTGCGTTGACATGCAAATAAGGAATCATTTTTACCTCACTATGTTTACCAACATCGGATGGCACAGTTCAGAAATCCAAATAATATTCTTTTTAATCAGTGATTTTCTTAAGCGCACAATACTGATCAATAGAAAGAGAATTCGATGCTTAGTTATTCACAAAACCATATTGCCTCGTTCAATGCCGATAAGAAAACAGTTTGTGTTCTTAACACATCTTCTGGAACAAATGTAACGGGAAAGTCCTGTGAAAGTCATTCGACAAAATATTTGGTTCATAACTTAATACTAATAACCAAATTAAGGAATGTAGCGTACTCCATAAGAGAATTTGCTCAGAGTTCTGGCGATGGCGTACAATGATAATTAAACTACCCGGTAAATTCAATTAGATATATCTGGGCCTACACTATTTGTGTAAAATTAAAATTGAATAGGCACCAGAACCGTTGCGAGGTTTGGATGTTGTTGTTTTTTTTTGTCTGAAATTTCTACGCAAAACAATACCATGACTACTTGTACAAACAATGGAAAGACGTTTTTATATCGATTAATACCGATTGCCATGGTCTATTTGACGTCAAGTGGCTGGACCCACAAACGACTTGGTCGCTTCATCCTATTAACGTAAGAAGCTTTTGAGTTCTGGAACGCAGAAAAATCGATGTCTTCCATGGGCCGTGTGCGCATCTGGCTACACGAGCAGCCCTGCTGTCATGTTGCGGCACGGTGATCACGTGCCCACTGCTGTTTGGACCTATATTGCAGTCCGCACAGGCTAATCAGGGACATTTTCCGTCTAAACTGCATTTTTTAAATGTGACTTTCTATAAACGAAAATTCCATTTAAGCGGAAAGTGTCATCCCTGGATGTGCGGAATGCACAGGCTAATCTGGGACGCCACTTAACGCACATGCATTAAGCCCAGTTTAAAAAAAACAAACGAGGTTCTATTAATATGTTGGGGAAAACATCGGGACGACCCAGGGGAAGTTGCCACATTATTTTATTTGGATTTATTTTCCACCATAGAGCCAAGCATTTGTCGCTTAATCCCTCGGTGTGAGATGCAGTGTGTCCAGCAAATGGCCCGATGGCATCGGGCGTTCACGAGATCTTAAATCCGACCTAAGTGAATGATCCCGGAACAGGCGTAGTTTTTACATCCCAAATGGTTGCGGGGGTAAACGTCTTTGGATAATTTCCGCCATTATTTCCCCTCCCTCGAGGAGGGGGCATTTATAATAGTATGATTATCGTTCAGTGTAAGATATTTTGTTACGTAGTTCTTATTCATTATAATGATAAAATATTACATTTAATTAGACGTAAACGCGATTAGAAAATGTAAATTGGGTTTGAACACACGGAAAATAGTTTTCATGGTTATTTGTCCACTGAATTAAATTCACGACGTCATGAATAAGTAACAGTAGACAGTTACTTATTCCTTCGGTTATGACCAAAATGCATTATAATATTTCGCGCAATAATTATATAAGCAGGTGGTCACGCGTTCAGTAATAATGTGTTTAAACGGTTCGTTATCTTATCTTCTTCACTTTAATCAACAACTACTAGTAGAACTTATGTCATGTTGTGGCTGTATTACATGCTACGCCATTGCAGAACACAGATTTGTTCCTGACAAATCTGACAGAAAATACTCCATTCTAGAAACTTATTTCGAGTCTACAGAGTCGACTCGGTAGATCGAAAACAAGGATCTCTATATGTGTTGATGCTGCTATTGTACGTATATTCGTTACTTTTTATGTAATATCCAAGACATTGAAATTGCATAGTTACACGTGATATTTACGTAAATGAGGCATTTAGTCACAATAAACACGTATACGTTAAAAGATAAAATAGTACAGTTGCATGGAAATACTGAATAGGTTATGCGGCCTTAAATAATAAAAGACAGCCGATGATCCAAAACCCGAAAACCTCCGCGCGCATGCGCATTAACTATGACGCCTCCACGGATGAGATCACCGCAGAAAAGCAGGTGCAAATACAGAGGTGGCTTACCAGCGTGGAGCGTCAACAGCCGCCACCGGAAGTGGCCGTGATGGACGCCACTGGAGCAAGTCAGAAACCGCATGTTGATACAAGCGATGAGGAGAAGCTGGCGGCCATAAAAGCCGCCCTGGAGCGTCTGGACAGCGGCACGGTCGCGAGAAGTTTTAGTGGACGCAGCAACGGTCTGTCGTCATGTGTTACGATTATTTTTTACATGTATATTCAATGTTGAACCAACTTAACCAAATTAACCGATGCGCTAATTTAAACCATTGGTTGTTTTCTCCTTTTTAATATTTTTCGTTAAAATTGAACCAAACCGCGCACAAATATTTATTTATATGTGACTTTAAACTGATGTTAAAACTTTTAATTCATTTTTTCTATTTGTGAACAAATCGATGCTAATGCTCGTTAAACTGGTTTTATCATGGTTTCTAGATAAGCGAACACCGTATCCATCTACACCGTCTAGAACGCGCACGTACCTTCGACTCGATTTACCACTTCCGGTTCGCGCATACCGGGAAGCTTGCAAACGCATGCGCATTCAACCACTTCGACGGGTTCTGGGTCAGTTTGGGCGACCACGCATTATTCTGAATGACCTTTGTATGTCGTCCTACGACGTTCGAGCAGCATGCAAGGGGTTAAAGGTAAAAATGATGTTCAATTTAGCGTACATTAAACGTTAATCAACAGCATGCATGGTCTACTTTTGGTTGAAACAAAATGCCGGTATTTATCCAATCTGTTTATGATGTTTATTTAATTTCGATGTGATAACACATATAATTACTGTAAAGGGAAGCAATAAATATTTTTATGAGCGCATGCGCGAATTGATATATGGAACTACTCTTCTTTTCCTGAGATAATGTTAGCTTTGTCTTTTAGAAATTACATACATTAAACAATTTCCATTAAAATGGACTTAAATAAGGATTGAGCGCGCCCATGTTTAACCATATTTCATTAATTCGTTTATAAGGTCGCCGTGGTGTAATGGATATGGTGTCCGCCTAGCGACCGGGAGGTCATTGGTTCGACCCCAACCGTGGGAGCGTTCTTTAGATCTCCCCCAAAGACACCAAGTACTGGTTCTAGGCCCAGGAAACGGACTCGAGAGCGTTCCAATAAGCCTGAGGCTTTCGATGCAATCGAGCTAAAAATAAATAGGTTTAAACTAAACTAAACTAATAAGTTTATAATAAGATTGACTATTAGGTTTTAATTAAACACCGTGTAAAGTGTTCAATATTTACAGTTCGAATTGAGATATACATTGTATACAGATATATATACACCGACTGGAATAATTTGTTAAAAGTATGAGGCCTCCGCCAGCTACCTGGACCTCTCCGGAAACTCCCTTGGGGCAGCTGGATGTGTGCACGTGCTTGACATGCTGGGAGAGAACACCAACTTCACGGAAGTGGTTCGTACAGAATCGTACTGATTGGTTGTATTCTGTTTTAAATTTATCAATCCACTTTAACATGCAGTTGCAGTCTGTAGTATCAAGATTTTGAGAAACATAAATAACGTTTTTAATCGTCTTTAAATAACTTCAGAGTCGATCATACATAATACCTAAATTGGATATGACTTGTCACAAATATAGGCGGCTTATGGATTGTTATTAAATGCTTAAAATACTAACGTGGCAATGTTAAAATATCCTATACTATTTATGAGCGTCTTGCGGACAACTGCTTGAGCGGTGCCGACATAAAGGCCATAGGGAACCATTTCCTTTACAACAAGGTCATCACGGTGCTCGACATTTCCGGTAACAAACTGACGGACGCAAACGGTGTCGTGGTGGCCAACATGATCAAGGTTACTTACATTTTTATTAGACATTCAATTTGCACCCGGTTACTCTAGTTACCTTTGATGCATGGCACGATGATAGCATTCATCGACCGACTAAACCGACTCGAATTTCAAACCTGATTGTTTTTCAAAATTCCGAAGCGTACTTATTTATGTGTCCACAAAATTTACAATGCCGACAAATATAAAGGATTTTTGCAATATTATATATTCAAACTTGGAACACATATTTGATTTGTACTGCTCTCACGAGGTTAATGCTGTTTTCATTTAAATTGCACGCGTAGTTCATGCTTTGTTTTGCTAGAAAACAGGTAAAACGCACATAAATAATGTGTAAATGTCCAATGTCACGTTATCCATGAAGACCGTGATCGGGTGCATGTCATGTAAATACTCTTCTTTTCTACAACACAACTCGCAGCGCAAAAATGACATGTTCAGTTCGCAAACGATACTTACTTATGATTCTTGTAAAGTGTTAAGTTATTACTTCTATTACTAGTTATTATTATAAATATTATTAAATAAAATCTCACACCTGCGGTTTCTGCATTCGATTTATAAATTACAATGAAAGTGTTAGGTTGCCGCGCTGTGGTTGCACATCATAATGTGCGCTGAAGTGGGCCGCTGTCAACAAGGAGTACAATTACCCATGTTTATTGCAATGAGCAAGCTGTTAAACCTATTTTTGCCGTCTTGTAAGGTATTATTAAGGCACAACTACGGCGTTTGTTGAATATTTCAAAAGTTGGCTTTCGTTGCGGATTATTCAAAATTATTTTGCCAGCTCGTTTTTTTGTAAAGGTGTTATTTTTCAGATGTGTGTCTGCTTGTTTGCTTATACTTGGAAACAGTAATCAAAGCATAGCAATTGTTACTTTAGTATTTCCAGATGAATGCGGGTCTATAAACTTGTTCTATTTTTCTGTGTTGTTACAGTCCCTTAGCATAATTGATGAGCACGCACGAAAATATTTTTTGTATATAATATACACCAAAAACTTTATACTACATGTATATATAGTTGTATAATATTTGTTGACTTCGATTGAGATAAAACATGCAATATTTACATGGAACGACTAAACCGTACTAATACGATTTAGTAGTTAAAGAAGATCGTGCGTCGTTATAATTGTTTCCTTTGTAACTGTCGTGCGTCGCGAAGCATTTCGTCGTTCGAACTCTACAACTTCCAGTCGACAGGACACGTTATTTTCGCGATATATTATAGAGAGAGTGTCTTTGATAATGTTCGTTCGTTGAATTTAAAGGGGCCTTTTCACGTTCTGGAAAATTGACAAAATAAAAATTACAAATTTCAGATTCGCAAATTTTCGTTGTAGTTATGATATTTTTGAGGTACCAGTAATACTGAACATTAGCATGCTCTTAAATATCTATTATATGCATCTTTTTGGCGATTTAAAAACCTGAAAATTATAAAGCGTTGCAATGCGAAACGATTGAATAATTTGGAGAGTTCTGTTGTTGTCCTTATATTTTGTGATTTTATGAGGATTGCTTATAAATTAAAAAATACATCACTTATTGTGTGAGCACGGATGGCCCAGTGGTCTAAGCGATAGACTTTTACTCCTGGGGTCAATGGTTCGAGACCAGTTGAGGATTACTTTTTTTCTTTCTGTAATTTTATTCTTATATTTTTTTTTATTTGAGCTTTTAAAGTGATATTATGGGCATTTTTCACTGTTGAATTGAGCTGCAAAGAATTAACAGGTCAAAATAATTAGTTAAAATGTGGAAACAGACCAATTATCTACAACTCATCTTGCTAGCAGTTGTTTATAATATATATATATATTATTTTCGATATTTTACATGACTCACCAAGTCCTCTAAGCCGAAATGATCCGTAAAACAAAATTGTGTCTTTGTGTCGTATGAATGAATCTGCATGAAAACTACATTTAGACTCGCATCGTACATCGAATCATTTCTGTCCTCAGTTGTCAAAACGAAAGTACGGTTGATATTCAGATGGATTATTTTTCTTTTTCCGGGATATTGTTTTAGTATGTTGATGCTGCATTAACAAATATAAGTGTATATGATGTGAAAACACCAAAAATAAACAACGGTTGCGATAGACACCTATATACTGTTATGTGCCCATAATATCTCTTTAAGATCCAATGTTTACATTTATCAATATAAAGCATTTAATGACACACTTCAATACATGCCAAAATCTGTAAAAAGGCCCTTTGTGTCATGTTGTCAGGTCGATGCACGATATTCAATGCGACACACGATACGGAACTCGATATTGATCACCCGCACAAACCCATGCGAGAGACACCAGACCCAAAGACAAATCTAATAAAAATAATGGAGGTCCGATAACATTTTTTAAGATTCAAAGGCCCCCGTCTGGTAAAACAGTTCTAAGCGTCATTTTACTTTCATAAACAGAGAAAACAGATAGGACAATTGAAGAACATTCTTAAAATTGGTTGGATTATTGGTTGCAATATTATAATGATCTGTACGACTGATTGAAAAATGAAGAAATTTCGTCTGTTACACCCATACACATATGAATATAATATGGATAACTGTAAAGATAAATAGTCTATATCATTAGTATTGAAAAATGTCCGGTATTAGATCTAGTGAGTACTTATGAAATCCACAATTGGCAGAAACTTAATGCCTGTACTATTTCCCATTTTTCACATGGGTTGAACACTTAACAACGACCAACGACATTCGAATTTCGACGAAACATTTCCTGCAAAAACATAGCGCGATATTAATATATATTTAAACGCCACGTGTTTTCCTAAATAGATTTGGTAATTAAGGAGTAACTTATCGTGTATCGACCTCAAATGGAGACAGGAGAAATTCCGTGTGGAATTTAAGATCGAAGACGAGTATGTCACGCGAGTTGTGTATCGTGTTATTTCTTAAAATTTACCCGACATTTTTACAAGATATATACATTTCCAGAAAGGAAATTCATTTCTGCATTGAACAAGAAAGAATTCATCGAAATCACTGCACAATTGCTTTGAGTTATGGCTGTGCAAAGCGATGCACCATGTTTTCGGGTCATTTTGAGTTGACTACCGTGTTACATATATTGGATAGTGCTATTTTTCCCCATAGAAGTTGATTGTTCGTTTTACTTTGATAATTTTTCATTAAAAACGATGTTTTTACTAATTAATATCATAGGCACACGCTAACCACCTGTGCTAATGAGTACCTGTTTATGCGATTATATTTCACTAAATCCAGATAATTATGTCCGAGCTAAACAGTTAAGTACGCAGAACAAGCGAACACAGCACTACACCTTTGAGTTTCTCTGTTTGAGTATTGATATCGATGTCTATACACGTGTAATAAACTAAATTCGTTCAAATTAATAATAGTCAAGTGTTATAGATGAAATAGTAGCCTTTTGATGGACATGGTACGTATCACTTTAATCTGACTCACGTTAAAGGATAACTGAGATTTTTATGGGAGACAAACAATTTGCATAGTATTGAGACATCCTTAGTTTATTACATGCATGCGCCTAATTTTTCAATGAACACATACATTTTTTTATGAACACGTATTTATTTAGGCAACCTTGTTATGAATTTATCATAACAATTCATGCAATTACATCCTCTAACATTTGAAATGAGAACAGTCAACTCGTTTTAATTAATCATCATTTGCACTGAAACGTGATCCAAAGTTCAGAAGTATTTCCCGGACAAGATGATTTTATCTTTAAACTCGTTTACCAACTTGGTCATGTCTTTGTTTTCCGTTCGAACGAGGCGTAAGGCGGTGACCAGCTGATTCTGAAGGACTTTCTTTGCCTGAAGCAGAGCGTCATCCGGGCACTTCCGGAACAGGTCATACTTTGGGCCACCAGGCGGCTCGTAGCCGGGATACATCCGGGTAATCAGCGGGTTCGAGTAATAGAAATGGGGCAAGTGCTTTGCGTCCAGGGCCGCTTCCAGAAGACTAATGAAGTAAAGCAGAGCGTCGTATGTGTTGTTAAGGGCAACGGTCGGACGCAAGTGACATGTGAACATGACTTCGTAGAGCGCGATCTGCTTCAAGTGGTACGATTTCAGCACGGTTACGAGTTGGGGTGGTGACTGTTTTGAATCTTTGGCTGGCGTCTTAGCTTTGACGAAGTACGTCTTCATTATGCGCAAGGCTGTCAGAATGTAATGCCCCCTTGCAGTGGTCCTGATAACATCCAGCGTGTGTTTCTCGTATCCCGAGGAGTTGATATGCCACACCAGTGTTTTCTCTGTCTCAGAGACGAATTCAAGCATTTGTTTCATGTCTCCCTCAACCCATTTGCAGACAGCGTGGATGGGGCAATCGAGGCGGATACCTTCGTAAGTCGTCTTTTCGTCATCACGCAATTTTATCGCGGGAACTATGTCCAGGTCAATCTCGCCAGTACTGTCTTCCGCTTTTCTAAGCTTACCTTTCACCATAAGCTTGTTATGAGCCTCTTCATTGAGATGAATAGTGATGTTTATAGCCGGTGGATTCTTTTTCCTAGTGATGCTAAACTTAACCTCTTTGTTGTCTTGTATATTCTTTTCAACAATTGCGCTCGCCGCATCCACTATTGAAGTCAATACCTTCTCGTGCAGGTTCTTCGAGCTAAGGAACAACTTCCCATCCGACTTTACGAACACGCTTTTTTGGCAGAGCTTCTGAAGGGTTTTCTCCAAGTTTTCCCATTTTTCGTCGATCTCGAAGAAACAAAACCCGGGTATAACAACAGAGGATTTCGTCACCGGCTTGGACACTAGCTTCAAGCCTTCTATTTGAAACTGAATGACGGAATCGTACTCGTTCGGCCAAATGACCTTGAGTGCGTCCCGAGAGCTTCCTTGTCGGATGTAAGACTCGATCCTTAGACGCTCGTACTTGGCGGCTTCCGCGCGCATCTCTTTCTGGAGCTCCTTCATGACGTAATCAACGGCCTCTTGAGAGCGTGCCCACGGCTTTGACCCGAAATCTATGTCACCTGAAAGCATAACAGTCGTTGTTCATTTTAACTACCATTCTATTCCGGTAGCATTTTAATACTTTGTGTCTGCATTACATATATGTCTTCAGTAAAAATTATTACATATTCATAATCACTATGTATTCAAACCTGGGTTATGATTATTTATTTTATTTGGAAGTCAATCATGAAACGTTGATATGGAAGGCGTTTTACACTTGAAATATACATATAAATTGTAACACAACACTAAATATACGCATAATTATACAGGTGGCATAGCGCGAATATACTAGGTCACTCGCACGGTATGTCACAGCAATAACAAGAATTACTGAAAAGAAATATTTTCTCAAGATCTACAATTATATCAAAGCAGGAGTTATATCAATACTGTTTTCAGGCATGCTGATTAGGATGCATACGGTAAAATTTTCGATATGTATGTTTGTATTAAAATTACGTAGCAATGTTGAATTGTCCCTATGTGCCAGGCCAAACACAAGGTATCTACATGTAATACAAACATGTATTTCATATGAAGTTCGAAACATAATAATATTTTATACATTTACGAACTAGCATGCGTCTAATCAAGCTATAACAAGAGTAACTCGCATGTCAACTTCAATACATGTATGTACCTTCTGTCAGGGCATTACTGTTTGCTTACTTACTCCATGTATAATTCACGTACCAATATACTCGGATTCTTTTAAACTTTGAATCCAAGCTTGATCGCATCCGTAGAAGTTGGCTTTTGGCTTTACCCATTGGTTGAACTTGGCGCCAATATGTTTAGGATCTAACTGAAATGACCATTCGGTCCATTCGTAATATGTCCGGACCGTGACATGGTTTACCGTATATGTACATCATATTTGCCCGAAAACATACACATCCAGTCACTAAGCCTGCGTATTGAAGCAAAATATGTAAATGCTCTTAAAAATATATCTTTGATTTATTCGACGTACTTTAATTTTTGTCAAGGACATTGCGACCATCTGACAATAGACAAAGTATAAAGTAATGCATTATTTTTCGTCTTTATAAATGTAAGACCAGTGTTCGAATATAACCAACTTGGTGTGCCATAAACGATCTGTTTACATACGCTCATCCTCCCAAATGCGCTGGATACGTCACCATTGCCCGTCGCCATAATAGTCGAAACTACTCGAGTGTTTTCGGTAATCGCCGGAACTCCTCAAAATGTTCCCATTGTCCACTGCAGCTTATTCGTAGCAGTTCTCACTATTAACGCACGTTCAGATTATAATTGGTATCTGAAACATAATCCAGAGCCTAAACGTTCGTTTTAATGATTATTAATGTTGAATTCCACCATAAGCCACTGGCTAAATAAAAAAAACAAATATCATGTGCTGCGTTCATTAAAGGTAACATAAACATTGATTATGACGTGTTTTCCTTTTATAAGCTTGTTAAATTGTCGTTAAAGGCATTATGTGTGCCCATGCGTATAATATATGTGGGCGTCTTCACAAAATACATAGCATAATGGTTCTCCAAAGCTTTACTGTGCTATTATTAGCACTGACTGGGTCTAAAATCGATAGATAGCACATGGCGGTGAATCAAGGACACACTCTTCTACACAATTCGAGGTATATAGCGCGATGCATTAATTATGTCATTTATACTGTAGTATATTAAGAGTGGTTGTCATAATCGATACATTTTGAAGTTCCTGTATTGCACGAAAGGGTATGGACTCGTCTTCTTCAGTATATGCATACATTTCTTATTCATCATTTACTTGTATTTAACTTAAAAATATAAACAACGTGGTATTAATTCAATGCATCATCTGAAGGAACAGTATGGGAGCGTGGGGCTGGGCAACGTATTTCTATACAATGCCTATTTTAAAAAGGAATTTGTAGTATTCCATTTTTTGTACAAAAAAATGCTCACGTTGAATACGTTAGCATGACCGTTTTCAATTTCGTAATCATGAAATACTAATTTACTAAGAGTATATAAATACCCGTCTTCTTCATTATCTGCACATCTTTATTATTCAGCATGTGTATTGCATTAAACTTAAAAATACAAACAACAAGATAGCAACGCATTATATGAAAGAACAGTATTACCATTTAGGGTTTGAAACAGTATTTTTATACAATTATTGTTTTAAACTATAATTTTTATGCTTTTGCGCAAAAAATAAAATGGGCAAAACGGTCACATGACTTTTTTCAAATCGTTAACATGCAATAATTTTTTTTTAATGAAATACATGTCAATAAAAATGCAACTAGTCATTAAAATGCAACTAGTCATTAAAAGTAATAACAAAACGTATTATAGAACCGTTCAAGTCAGTTTAAGAAAGGAAAGTAAAAAAACTTAACACTTGAAAAGAAAAAAATCAAGTGCAGCTACAAACACATTCATTTGAAATTATTATTTGTTTGTATTTGCTCTCGCTGTATGATACTGAGCAGAACAATGTTTCAAATGCGCCATGCGTCATACATGGCAACAAGTTTTGAACCATTTGGATTTTACACCTAACGTTTTAGAACAAAATGATATTTTTTTATATCAAATGTCAATTATACAGCTAATATTTCTATACAAGTACTTGTTTTGATACGTAAACAACAAAAAGAACTTTTTATGAACATCTGAATCTCAATTTTATTGAAATTTAAGTTTTTACTAATTTATGTAACAGCTACACTGATTCCCTGACAAACAAACACTGAAATAACGTACATGTTCTCCATAGAGCCTGCAACCACTTATTTTGTCCGACAAACAGAAATAAGGTTAATATTCCACATATGGAGCATTACCAAATTTTATCAACCTCGCTTAAGTATTTATTTGAGTATCACAAGATCCAGATTTAGACGGACAGAAGCACATACGGGACGGCCCGGGAATAATTTATTGTCCTCTACGGGTACACCGATTGGGGACTAAATACAGTGACTATTTAACAAATAAAGACATTTATCGTCATTTTGTTATCTCATGTTGTACTCAAGTAGGTAGCAGAGCTCTAAATCAAAACCGACAAATAAACTTGACGAACGACACTTTATATTATTTGTTGTCCGTTCGTCTTGACGCCAGCTCGTCAGAAGGCGCCGTCGCGATATAACGACCTTATATTTTATTATATTTGCGCTTTTTTTGCGTTCTTTTGCGTTAACGTTGAATGGCGGCAACACGAAAATCACATTAATTAAAAATATAAACATATATATAATAATGTGTCGTTCTGGTGTGTAATCATATAGGCGTCCTTTTATCGCACTTTCAGCTAGAACAATCCGGTCAAATTCAGACGCAACACAATCAGAATATTGTGCAACAGCTGGAACATTAATCAATTCGTTTACACCACTAATAAACCCTACGTGCATGAATACACATGAATAAAATGTGCATTAGGTTAAACAATAATGTTCATCGATGTTACCTCTAAATCGTTGTTTAAACGTAAATAAAAATGTACCTTGTGTAAATAAAATCCCAATTACACCCACTGGCTTCATCTGCATTTAACTTTAGCTACATAACCGCTGTGCACGTGAAGCAATATGCCGTTGAAATGCAGATAATGTGCACTTCATGATTGTGCAGTGTAGACACCCACTGTACCGCTTACGGCGGTCCTTACGGGTCATATGAACAAACGACAATTAGTAACATGCCTTAAGACATTGGGCATCTTTTGTAATTGATTGTGTTCACCCACCCAAGATATATATGAAACTGAACCAAATAAACATTCTCCGTCGTCACCAAAAATCTATTTTCTTAAAACGCTTTTTTTTCTTACCGCAATTATGACTCTCAAACAGAAACTAACCCGTAGATAATTAATTTCTAATATGTTGGAAATATTATGCTGTATTTTCTTTCACGTACCAGGTTAGCCCTCAGCTTCGCGTCATGCACGCGCACCACAACGAATTTCACGACATGGCAGGCAAAGCTTTTGGAAAAGCAATAGGTGAATAAAATACACGATGTATAGCTAGTATATGTTAATGCTTTAGGTGAAACGACGTTTTGATAGACAATATTTTTTGTAACAAATAGCATTTCGATAGTCGGACACCTCAGTATACATTCCGTACCACTACATCATATCAAGAACCGTAGACGATTCGAGCTAACCTGGGTTCCGACAATGCTCAGGTCAGGAAAGTATTTGATAGACATATATATGTGTAGAGGGCTAAACGTTCGTTTAACAACGTTCTATTTGAGTGTTTTAAGGCTTGGCCGGAAAAGTATTTGACAATTCAATAGATTAATGTAATAGAAATAGCTCGAACAGTGTTCGGCAATCCAATCGGTGACTGTAATAGAAATGGCTAGAAAAAGGTTCCACTTTGCAAATGTTCACACAATATTAAGACAAACACCATTTTAATGTACCTGATACACCGATTTGTGTGAATTTCAAAATTGGTATGGATTATATAGTTATTTTACTTTAATGCAATGAATTTGAATACAAAATGTAAAAAAACACTTGCTGAACAGGACCATTTACTGAAGTGGAAACCACATGATGTTTCTCTTTACTGTATTAGTCTACCTGACTTTACATTTACTTTTTTATTCATAAATTATAATCAACTTTGTTTCCGTGTGCATTTGTTTGTCACAGCAAGTAAGACCTGTATCGCTGAGCTGGACCTGAGCTGGAACCACTTACGGCAACGGGGAGCAGTTGGATTTGCCAAAGGTCTCGATGTAAGTATGCAATATCATTCGTATTCCATAAACCGGGTGTAATTGAAAGCGTAAAAGCGTTGTTTCGCTTATAACTAACATGCGTTCTTACAAGTGCGGTTTGTATGATTGGAAGTACTACACGTATTTTCATTTTCCGCCAACATACCCATGAGACGCTTTAACTTAAAGGGATCTTTTCACTGTTTTGGTAAATTGACAAAATTGAAAAATAGTTGTTTCAGATTCGCAAATTATCGTTTTAGTTATGATATTTGTGAGGAAACAGTAATACTGGACATCAACCATGGTCTAATATAGCCATTATATTAATCTTTTGACGATTTAAAAACCTGAAAATTATAAAGTGTTGCAACGCGAAACGATTGAATAATTTGGAGAGTTCTGTTGTTGTCGTTTAATTTTGTGAAACTACGAAGGTTGCTTATATAAAGTATAAAATACGTCCCCTATATATAATTGGCAGGATGGCCGAGCGGTCTATTTGTTTTTTACTCCAGGATTCCGGTGGTCACTGGTTCGAGTCCTGCTGCGGGCTACTTTTTTTCCTTTTTTAAATTTTATTCTTGATTTTTTACTGGAGCCTTTTAGATCCAATGTTTACATTTATCAATATAAAGCATTTAATGACAAACTTCAAAATATGCCAAAATCTGTGAAAATGCCCCTTTAATATTTGCAAGTCACCGCACTGTCGGTATTACGTAAACCTATCGTAAACTTATTATCTGCATCATGAAAACCATTTGTTAAATGTTTATCAACCAGATTTGATGCATAAACACTTTTTTCTCTGTACGCGTATTCGAAAGTAGTATAAAAACTAGATCTAGAGGATCGACTTGAAAACGCAAATACACGCCTACATTTTATTTCACATACCTGTTAATACACACTGGTTCGGGAGGTTTATACAATTTTAAAGGCAATTTGTTTTAACGAGTTGTTTTAATGACAGAAATAATGCCTGCTCATAAATCATATTTCCACGGAATGTACATAATTGTATATGCACTTGGTATGCGTTTATAGCTCGAATATAATATATGAAATATATATAGTGGAGCTATCCTACTCACCCCGGCGTCGGCGTTTCCGTTTCCGTGCAAATGTTAAAGTTTTCGTACTACCCCAATTATTTTCATTGTCCCTTGACATATTGCTTTCATATTTTGCATACTTGTTTACCAACATGACCCCAACCTATAAACAAGAGCAGACAACTCTATCAAGCATTTTGTCATAATTATGGCCCCTTTTCCACTTAGAATATGTAGCAAATGTTAAAGTTTTCGTACTACCCCATTTATTTTCATTGTCCCTTGACATATTGCTTTCATATTTTGCATACTTGTTTACCAACATCACCCCAACCTATAAACAAGAGCAGACAACTCTATCAAAAATTGTTGTCATAATTATTGCCCCTTTTATACTTAAAATATGCATATTATTGATAAATCTATGTTAAAGTTTGCATACTACCCCAAATATTTCCTATATCCTTTGACATATTGCTTTTATATGTTGCATTCTTGTTTATCAACATGACCCCGACCTATAAACAAGAGCAGACCACTGTACCAAGCATTTTGACATAATTATGGCCCCTTTTACACTTAGATAATTTAACATTTTGCTTAAATTGCCATAACTTCTTTATTTATGATCACATTTCATTATTACTTTGACAAAACAACACTTACCTGAATACCACAATGGATTCCACCAAAACAATACCCCACGCCCCTACTCAGAATCCCTCCCCCCATTTTTTTTAAACATCATCTAATAAATTACCACACCCCACATTATACCCCCTCTCACCCCACCCCCCTACCCCCCCTACCCCCCCCAATTTTTTTTAAACATCATCTCATAAATTACTACACCCCACACTATACCCCCCTCTCACCCCCCTACCCCCCCCTACCCCCCTCAAAATGTTTTATTTTTATTTTTGAAAGATCGTCTAATAAATGACCACACCCCACATTATACCCCCTCTCAACCCCCCCCCCCTAAAAAAAAAAAATAAATATTTTTTTTTCCTTTTTTTTATTTTTGAAAGATCGTCTAATAAATTATTGAATATGAACAATTTCCCCATGATGGCTTACGTTATACTGTCAAGCACTCGAATAGTCGAGCGCGCTGTCCTCTGACAGCTCTTGTTATATGTCTCGTCAATACTATAAAACACGTTCGCTGAAATTAAGTTAGCTACATGAGATTAAGAATTCTAATAGAGGTCGGACAAAGGCAGTGACGTTACGCCATCTTTAAAAAGAATGGTCAAATCGAACTCCTAGACGAAAACGAATTCCACAATTTTCAAACGGCATTGGATGAGCTGTTAAAATAGTGACCGAACAGTATACTTTCATTATCATAGTCACTATAATAACAAATTCTTTCTTAAACACGTGCCAGACCACACGTTTTTATTTCTTCGAAAGCGAAATGAAACATTATATTCATGATCTTACTTCTTGTTCATGAACAAGTCGTGAAATAATGCGACGCTTTAAGATGTCGCTTTTTAATATCAGCAGTGAAATGACGTCATAGCCATAGTGTGACTAGAACATCATTAATTCGACTTTCTAAAAAAAAGAAAATGAAATTGAAGCAAGATTCATTTGGTAGTGTAAAGACGCCTTATGGAAGTTTTGAAATTACATATAGTGTCGTATCTGTTTAAGTTCTAAGAATTGAATATATGTATTTGCATTGTATCTCCTTTTTGGCATTTTTGTTTGTAAGTGATTGAAATATATTATACACAATACAATATTGAGTAGATGTTGATGATATATATTATATCGGTAGCTTCTTATACATTTTAAAGTGATATTATGGGCATTTTTCACTGTTGAATTGAGCTGAAAAGAATTAACAGGTCAAAAAAGTAAGTAAAAATGTGGTTACTGACCAATTATCTGAACTCATCTTGCTACCAGTTGTTTATAAAAAGATATTATATATTATATATTTTACGTGCCCGTAATCCGTAAAACAAAATGGTGTCTTTGTGTCGTATAAACGAATCTGCACTAAAACTAAATTTAGGTTCACATTCTACATGCGTGATCAGTTGTCAAACGAAAGTACGGTTGATATTGAAATGCATTATTTTTCTCTTTCCGGGATATTGTTTTAGTATGCTGATGCTGCATTAACAAATTTAAGTGTATATGAAGTGAAAACACCAAAAATAAACAACGGTTGCGATAGACACCTATAAACTGTTAGATGCCCATAATATCACTTTAAGTAGATTTATATTTTACTGTGAACATATCTAGAATCTTGATATAGTATCTAACTTAAAATAATTATGCAAATTCTTGCGCATGAGTCACAATACGTTTGCAAAACCACATTCAATAACTCACCCCTTTATTATTGAACGCATCGTCTGTCTCCTGTTGACTATTGATATTTCGGAGGTTTCATTGAACTGATGTGGGTTTAAATAATATTATATGTGTTTATAATAGTATGTTGTGTCCTTGCCATAGTATGTTGTGTGTTTATGATGTTATGTTGTGTGATTGTGATGATATGCGGTGCGTTTGACATAGTCTGCTGTGTGTTTGTCATGGTATGTTGTGTGTTTGTCAAGGCATGATGTGTGTTTGACATAGTATGCTGTATGTTTGTGATGGTATGCTCCGTGTTTCATTCAAATGATTTGAGTTTAAATCATATGATATGTGCTTATAATAGTATGATGTGTATGTGATGGTATGCTGTGTGTTTGTCATGGTATGCTGTGTTTTTCATGGTATGTTAGATGTTCGTCATGGTATGCTGTTTGTTTGTCATGGTATGCTGTTTTTTGTCATGGTATGCTGTGTGTTTGTCATGGTATGCTATGTGTTTATCAAGGTATGCTGTGTATTTGTAATATCCTGCGGGTTTATCTAACATGGTGTCCTTTTCATTCGCTATGATGTAAGTTGGCGTTATTTTCATTTGAACACTCGGTTCTGTCAAAGAACTAATGGTTACGTCAAACGTATGTCCGTCGGTCCGTACGTCCGTATTTCCGTCTGTCCGTGCGTCTGTCTCTTTGTCTGTGTTTTTTTCTGTGTGTCTGTCGTTCTGTTTATCTGTTTGTGTGTCTGTTGTCCGTTTGTCTGTTGTCTGTCTGTCGGTGTGTCTGTATTTCTGTACGTTCCTCCGTCCGTATTACCGTCCGGATGTCCGTCCGTCCGTGTGTCCTTATTTCTGTTTGTTCGTCTGTCCGTGAGTCTCGTCTGTTCGTCTGTCTGTTTTCTGTATGCCTCTCTGTCTGTCCGTCCGTATGTCCGTATGCCCATGTGTTCGTGTGTCCGTCCGTGTGTCCTTATTTCCGAATGTCCGTGCATCTGTCTTTCCATCTGCATGTCCGTCCGTTCTTTCATGCGTCCGTATATCCGTCTGTTTAACATACCGTCTGTCTGTCTGTCTGATATACGGACGGACAGACGGACGGACATACGCACTGACATACGGAAATAAGGACCCACGGACTGAACGAGGAACGGGCGGACGGACAGACACACAGGCAGACGGGAAGGCAGGCAGGCAGGCAGATAGACAGACAGAAGACTGACAGACAGACAAACGGACGGACACAAACACATAGACAGAAAAAAACAGACAGACACAGTGACAAACAGACAAACGCACGGACGGACGAAAATACGGACATACGAACCGACGATGATGTAACCATTAGATATTTGACACGAACCGAGTGTTCCGAATAAAAATAACGCCAGCTTACAGCATAGCGACTGAAACGGACATCATGTTAGATAAACCCGCAGGATAGTACAACTAACACGCAGCATACCATGATAAACACACAGCATACCATGACAAACACACAGCATACCATGACGAAAACACAGCATACCATGACAAACACGCAGCATACCATCATTAACACGCAACATACCATTAAATACACACACCATTCTATGGCAAGCACACAGTATACTATTATAAGCACATATCATTTGATTTAAACCCACATCATTTCAATGAAACTCACAGCATACCATGACAAACACACAACACATCACGATAGACACATAGCAGACTATGGCAAACACACAACATATCATAACAAACCACAGCATATCATCACAAACACACAGAATACTATCCCAAACACACATCATACCACCACAAAACACAGCATACTATGGCAAGCACACATCACACTATTATAAACACATATCATATGATTAAAACCCACATCATTTCAATGAAACCTTCGATATATCAATAGTTACCAGGAGACAGACGAGGCATTCCATACTTTATTGATGCCATGAAGTGATACAAAACATATTAAAAGTGTTTAATGTCGACGCTGTAACTTTTGTATCTGGTAAAATGTTTCATGGTGTAAGAGGAAGTGTTTCCTCCTATCTATTTTGAATGGCTTTCCTTAAGTTTAAATTGAGTTTCTTTTTGATGTAATAGGATTTAGATAGAACCAACTATACGCGATCAATATCTTCTTTGTCATGAAATAGCTTAAACACCTAAATCATGTTTCCACGAAAACGACGATATGCCAATGTTGGGATCTTAACAAACTTTGAATCGTTTGGGTACGGTAAACGCTTCACAAAATAACATGATTGGTTGACCTCTTTTTTACTCGCTCTTTGCTTGCTAGATCTATATTTGTTAAATATACGATGCCGTTCCAGGTTTCCATACTCAAGATGTGATCTTTTTTTTATCATTGCCTTGTAGTCTGAGTTGTAAAAATTGGTTTATATTTATATGTTAAACCGTTCTTATCATTAGCCCAATCACACTGCTTGCTTTGTTAACAAATTTATTAAGCGTTCTCACTTAATTTCAAGTCGGTAGAAAATAATATCCCAAGCAGTGCCGAATTAATCAACGCGGGGCCCATAGGCAGTGCAACTTTTGGGGCCCAATCACCCAGAAACCCTAGTCGGCCTATTGGCTAAGTGAACGTCACTGCTTTTATATTCTACTCCAGCTTAAGCCCCCTAATAAACATCTTGAAAACCAAATAACCATTAAAACGATAAGTTTTTTCAAATAATAAATAAGTATATCTCACTTGGTTAGACAATGACAAGTCTTTATCGGAACATAACATGGATATAAAATATATGGCTTTGCTGATTCCTAAGATTAGGCCAGGAAAGTAAATACAATCTTTCTTCACGGTCTCATGGGCCCCTAAAAGTCGCGGCGCCCATAGGCAGTTGCTAACTCTGTCTTATGGGTAATCCGGGACTGATTCCAAGGTCTAATTCGTATGTATTATTTGGCATTTCCGCTTTATCGGGTCCTTCTTCTAGCGTGTAGTTCTTATTTGGAATATGTACATGTATACCATAATGGAGGGTGTTGCATTTCGCGGTATTGAGCTTTTACCATGTATCACTTAACTAGGACAGTCCATAAGTATTTCCGTGGATGTGTTCATTGTCCAAAGGTACTTCAGCTAAGCTGAATAACTTTGTGTGATTAGCAAACAGGCGGATAGGGCTTGTGATCATGTCGTCAAAATTAATTGATATATATCTAAAAGTGTTGGCCAGAGTACACTGCCTTGAGGTAAGTCACTGGTAACTTTGCCTCATTTCGACATCTCCCTTTTCACAACAACTCGCTGCTTTCTATTAAAAAATGCCAGCTTAGCAATTTACAATCCGTACCATATGATACAAGCTTCTTAATCAATCTAGCATGGGACACGGTTTCGAATTCTTCTCTTAAGTCAAAATATATGCAATAAAACCTTTTTCCATCATCTCCCCATTTATTCCAAATCTAAATAACTTCAAGCAATTGCACTTCGACGAATAAATCGAAAACCACAGTGAATTAAAAAAAAAACAACAAAAAATTAATATGCATCAATCATATTTCTAACCAAGTTTAATCTTATTAGTTTTTCCATCATTAAGCACGCAATACAAAATCAAACTTATAAGACGATAATGTGCAGCTTCTTCGCTTGATCCATTTCAATCAAAGCCTTAACATGTGCAGTTTTCCAATGATCGACAACTTCACCATCGGCTCTGAAGTCTTCCCTAATTTTTCAATTATTTTAAGCATGAAATCTGCTCTTCACCAATATTCAGATCATTAATCGTCTGTATATTGAACCTGTTACTTATTATTGGCACATTTTCAACATGTTCTTGCACACACGCGCTGGAAGACAATATTTAACACCTCCGACGTTTCACAGTGATCTTTTGCTGCTAATGAATTATTAGTTGTTTTCGATTTCGCATCAACTATCCTTTTTTAAATTTGCACAATTTGAAGACTTTTTGATTATTTTCTTCTGCTATTTTAATCATCAAAACCAGCACGTGCTTTTCTACATTCTTGACTAGCAGCGGTTCTATCTCAAGTGTAGAGTTGAACATGAGTACGTTCTTTTGTTTTCATATACTTTGCCCAGAACGGTGTTTCTTTTTGATAGCTGTAAATGCATCTTTGTTATCCACATATATATGCTCTTTTTAGATGTATTTTATTTTATTTTTTCAATGCATGCAGATATGTAGTTTGTCCTTTTAATAAATCATTTGTCATTCAAAGATTTTTCAAAAGAAATCATTCTCCCAATTGACACTGGCGAGCTCTGTGGTGATCAAATCGTACTCTCCCCAATCGCATAAGAAGTAGTTTTCTTTTGCCTGGGAATATACTCAAGAATTTCCGTCGATATTGAACAATATAAAAAAGGTAACTTTTACTTAAAAAAAATAGTCCTGCAATTTATTAACTAATAGCTTGTCAGTTGAAAACACCAATTTAACCAAACTCGGTTTTTGAGAGTTTATATATATTGTGTAAAAGTTTTGATACAAGAAACTGTGTATGTCAATAAATCATGACTACCTCAGATCTCAGGCGCTGAAGACGTCAAATGATCTCAATTTATATATCTGTAATTGAAGTTACCCAATATACTCTTCTTAAGATGTTTTTTTGGCCTATTGCTATCATAAATTCATTTGAGTGTATTGTTTTTGCTTTGTAAGAATGTGATGCCCTTTACACTAGACCAATCAAATTGTGTCATTGTCGTATCATACTACACATCCACAGTTTTCATAAGGAACAAAAGTGTTCAGATTGCTCTTAAATAAAATTGCACTTCTTTTTTAAATATCACAATATATCGGATTGACAAATTGCTGAAAACCCTCCAATAAGTTACTCGAAATCAACTCTGTCACCCGTCTTGTGAATACTTCAATTATTTTTAGTATGTCCGTCTGGTGAATGTAAACTAAATCTTCAAATTGTGCCCATTTATTGCCACTACCGTCAGCATTTGTGATAAGGCATGTAAGACTTTCATGCTTTTTAATACAAAAGCTATCGTTGTTGTGACATCAGTATTGCTGTTTCCATATATTTCAGTGTTATTTGTAAGAAAGTTTAAGCAAGTACCTCTTCGATTTATTTCGGTGTAACTTGAAATGAATGCTTGAATCACTAGATACCGGTACATCTGAAGTACCGCCATCACATTAAACTATTGTCTCTGTGGAATTATCACTGCCATTAGATACATTTACAATAGCCGCATTATACAGGTAAAGGAAGAACTAAAGGAAGCGCACCCCTAATGATTTCCCGCGATTTCTTCGAAGGTTGAAGAGCCTAATATTAGGTGCCGTAGCCTAGTGGTTAAGGCGATAGACTAGAAATCTTTTGGGATATTCCCGCACAGGTTCGAATCCTGCCGACGACGTATACTTTTTTGCGACGCGTTTTTTTTATTTTCTAACGTAATTTGATTGAATATGGCATATAAACTATGTTTATTGTTAAATATGTTGCAATTTTTATGCACATTCTTCAATTTTTTTAAATAAAAACAACGTTATGGCTAAATGGGGTGATTTACTGCTGAAAATACGAACCATGCATGTTGCATTTTTATTTTTATTTCAAAAAGTAAACGTTAAATCTGTCTATTTCTTGGTATTTTTGCTGTATATAGTGTATCTATAAAAACTAAGTTCAAAATATTACTTAAATGATTCTATTTTGAATTGTATGACACTTTGTTTTTAACCAACCCAATTTCTACATGCCTGTAACCTCTTACATTTCATGGCGCTCTTCCATAGATAACAAGTTATAAAAAATAAATGTCTGTAAAATAAAACTTTTTTCATTTTGTTTAAACTTTAAACACCTTTACTGCATATGTACACACCAACTGCATGCCTATATTTTGAAATCTGGTGGAATTATGGAACTTTCATATACCCCAGGGGTGCACATAAACTGGACAAAAGCGAGTGTGGGGGTGGTTTTGAAATAAATCGGTATATTTCTTTTTAAAGCATGGAAAGACTACCTAAAAATTTGCATGTAGTTCAGTGAAATGATGCTGATTAAGAAAATAATAGATTATATTACATTTGGATAGGTGCCCATTACGGGTGCGCTACCTTAAATAAAGAACTGCTGTTAATTAAACGAATAGTTTTTACATCTAATTAATTGTAAACATTATAATAAGCTAAACTTAATGAGCTGTTAACGGTTTCTTTACTGTTATCTAACGTCCGCCTCCAAGGGAGTCGTGTCTCGGGCCATGTCTGTTCCCTCTTCCCGACCCCTTGCTCAAATGGGTCCTTGACCGTTTGCAACTTTATTAGAGCTGCTTTCATCGTTTGATTACTGACTAGGATTTATATTAGTATAATAAATTTTGGGCGACTGGCAAGGGCTTACGTTATTTCTAGGTCTCCATCGTATGCTTCGAGCATATTGTCTCTTGTTGGAGAATTTATTTTGGGAGTTACAGGCTGTTGAGAGCAGATTTGAGTTATAGTTTGGGTTTAAAGTATAGTTCGTCCTTTAGTTTCTTAAAGTCAAATGTTTGTTAAAACACACGGCGTTTAGTAACCTCTTCTTTCATTTAGATTTTTAAACAGTCTCTGCCTAATGTATAGTCAGGCGTAACCTGAATTTATCTTTAAGCACTGGGTTGCTTCTAAGGATTGTCCATCCTTCTTTCTTCCAAAAAAACTCTCATTGGCCGTAGTCTTGTGCTTCTTTTTTCACCAAGTCTAATTGTTTCTGTTGGTGAATCATTTCTTTTCACTGAGCCACATAGCTCATATACCACTACAGATTTTCCATCCTCAGAGGATTCCTCATTTGATTCTGACAAGGTGTAAATGATAGATCACATTAGTCTTGTTTTTGTACGTTCTTTCATGTCTAAATTGCTTGGTCTTATTCAATTTTTTAGTGTTACTCTAAACTTGCAAACATTTTGATTAACTGACTTTCTATTTGTCGTCATTCTCTCAATCATTTTATTTTGTGATTTTCATTTCGGCCTAGCTATTTTTCCAAGCATTTCACCTTAAATGGCCTTAACCTAACGCCAGCAGACCCGAATAAATACACTCCATTTATTCCATTGGCTGATTTGAGCATAATTTCCCGGAACATTGGCAACATCGCCGCGTTTTTGTAGTATAGAATGAAACACTGATCAATGTGGAGAAATGCAGACTTCACCTGCATGTTCATTTTTGCCCAATTACACTTACGCATTACCGGAAAAATCAATCCCAAGACTTTCAGGGTCAGTGTTGGGTCAGTATATCGTCAGGAGAAGACGAAATATACTATTAAAAAACGCCTTATGTTAATAACACAGTATTGCTTATCATATAACATGAATTCTATGGAAAGAAATTAATGAAAACCTATCGGTTATTGCCATTTATCTTGCATTGTGATACACCGAAATTGTATAGCGTTCATGATAGAAGAGAAAACGGTACATTATCTAGCCACACATTTATGACGTGCGCGGCCAGTCTGTAATTTTCAAATAACATGGGCGCTGATATATCGCTTGTAAAATAACATTTTTTATATTAGTTATTCACGCGCCTTTGCATCACAGTAAACCGGAACAGGAACTTTGCTAGACCTATAAAATAAACAATAAAATGTCTGCATTGTAGCTATGAAAAGACTAAATATATTAGGAATTGATAAAGAATCAACGTTAAACACATTGAAAATAATTACATAAACATACATACACATTTAAATCTATATCCATGCATCTCAAAGAAAGTGTAGCTTTTTAAAATTATATGTGTACCCATTAAACCATTTATTACAGTTTATCTGGATCTTTTTAAACCACCATTCCCATTCCAGAAAAATAAATCCATTGAGTATTTAAACATCGGTTGGAACGGATTTGCTTTCGAGGGCAGCGTTGCCCTTTCCGACGTGTTACTTCACAACACGACGTTGGAGAAGCTCGATGTCTCGTGCAATCGAATCCACCCACCGGCACTTCTCGAGTTCATGAAAGGTCTTCTAAAAAATAAGACACTGAAAGTGCTCATAGTGAGTTTTTATGACTGTATTTATAACATGAAAATCATAAATGAACTTGAAATATGAAGTTCCTAGTCAAGTAATTTAGGAAGACATTTTAAAGTATTTCACCGATTCTCCGTCAATATTTCATCTATTAGCATTGAATAGAAGTTTGTAGTCTGCGTATCCGCATTCTCCATTTATAATTTCAAAATATTTTTTAGACTCTATATTCAAATAAAGTGCGTTTTATAGAGAATAGTCATTTTCGACATGTTTGGGGAAAGTAATTACTAGGTCGTATAAAATACATTTATTATATAGTAAATCAGACAATGTTAAAGCCTGTTTTCCTCATAGTTAATAGTCACTTTTAAAATTAATTATGATCCAAAGACAATGCTTTCATATGTGTCAGTTGGACCGGAACCCCATCACGCCGTCGTTCGCTACTGTGCTGTTAGAAGGGATACAGAAGAACTCCTGCATGGCACTGGAGCAACTAAGCATGCAGGTACGGTATTCGGTCATTTGGATCCGTTCTCGTCAAGTTCAATTCACGTGTTCTAGTCAAAGTTCTGAAAGTGTACATCCCACGGTTCCGTGGTTCATGTATTGCACTCTTACAGGTTACGTGTCTTATCGTACAGATTGAAGCAGACGAACCGTTAAGAAAATGTCAAATTTGTATGAAAAGTTATTGCTCAAAGTTTGCATAGTGGTTTCTTCAGTTTTTATCGTCACATAATTCATACTGTCTATTTCAGTATGAATCACTTGTAACATAACTCAACTCAAATTTTTTTAATACAAAATTATTGCGTTGGTTTTCCAACAATGTATACCTCGACAAAATCAGTTTGATACTTGTAAACTATATTAGACATTTGAATGTCCTACATAATCATTTCCGAGTTGCCTCGTGCATATTTTTCACGAGATAAATATCAAAATATAAGTAAGTAAGCTGAGTATTCTCCCATAAACGTCTGTTTACAGTGGTAAATTTTATCAAGCTATGGACCGTATTTTTGTCTGTTCGCAGTGTATTGTGGTGGACAAGGCTTTCCAGGGAGTGCTGGATGCAGTGCGCCAGGAACGCAATTTCCACGTGGTGTATGAAACGTCACTTCCGGTCTCATGCAGAAATAGGAATGACATGCTTAAAGAGGTCAGAAATGCAATCACGTGTTAACCTTTATCAAGGTATTTCATTCAAACAACAATGACTCTTACGGCATATATGTTCACAAGACCAAAGTGCGCAATACCAGGGAGTCAAATGACCCTTTGCTTGAAATGTTCAGGGGTCAAATGAATTTTTCAGGGGTTAAAAAACTGCGTCAATACCAATGTAAGGAGAGAAACTTTATAAGAAAAGTTTATCGCTTTTCTTTTTTTTTCTAAAAATGATAGTATTGTACATGGTTGATGTACACTGTATTTGCCAAAAGAAATACATCCGTTTATTCATCGTGGTAAATCCGAAAGTAGTGCCTTTGTCTAAGGAGTTCCTTTCCTATGCAGGTTTTAAAGCCATTTATCAATCGCATACATGCCTTTAGTGATATTTCTTGTATCCCACGTGTGTCTGTGTACGTTTGGTGCATGGATTGTGTTAAAAGATTAACGTTTCGGGTGTGTATATAGAAGATTTGTGCTTTTGTCGAAATGCCACTGCAGGAGCCCTGTTTTCTGATGGTGTCTGCATTGAGCGATTGAATTTTATTAAAAGTTGCATGGCATTTTGTTTTATTACCATGCCGAAAAAAGACATATCGCGAACACACACACAAGAAAATGACTTCAAAGTTGGCCGTTCCATAATGGGAATTCGATTTAGTCTTAACTTGCCGTGACCCTTTTTCTTAATTCATCAATGCCCGTATGTTTGCAGATTGAGATGCACCGTAGTTGCATTATTGAGACCTTTTCTGGTTTAATGAATACATGGCTTTTCGCAGATCGAGTTACGCAGTACTTACAACATCGAACCTCTGCGCCTGTTATACCTATTAAAGGAGCGGAATCGCGCGCAGGACTTTTTCCACAAGATCAACAAGGATCACAACGAGGGACTCACTCCAGACGAGGTTGCGTTGCTCTTCAAGGTCAGTATTTAAACATGTATTATTTTATTGTCAGGTCTATTATATACGTATTAGTAAATATCGAAAACGTACAGTAGCTAAAAGTTTACGTTTTAGACTAGAATTGATTGGACCTTAACAGGAATCCGGCATACCGGTGGCTCGTTTCGCCGTGGACAGGATTATGGAATTCATGGACGTAGACAAAGACGGCAAGATAGACCTCGGGTATGTGACATTTTACAATACCAGCGATTTGGTTGCCTGTGGTCAGTATGTTGAGTTATTCTCGTTGGTAATAAATGGGTCTACTGAGTTTGCAGACATAAGTAAGGCATAATTGGCTTTAAAATACATGTATGTTAATAAGTTGTATACTTGTGTGATTCAATTCTTATTTAATTATATAAAAACCTTTATAAGTAGATAATCCATTTCCTTGTATTGAAGCGAGTTTTTGATCGGCGACAAGAAGATCAAGAAACTCTCGCGAGATCTTGCCCGCAAGTCGATAGAGGACGAGACACATTACAGTCGATATTCTAGAACCTTCCGACAGGCACACATTCAGCAATTAACGTCCAGATTGAAAGTAAAATACGGGTTTTATTATCAAATGTACATATAATATAACGTGAGGTTGGGGTTCAGATCGAAGTGTATTAAAGTTTAAGGTACATGACGCAAGATTGTCGAACATCATGTGGTGTTATATGCGGATATGCTTGATGTAATTTCAGGTAACACACTTTTTGCCCCAATATTGAATTGGAACTAAATACATATGAACTATGTATATCATGAAATATCTAAATAAACTAGTTCAAATCTATGAGTAACGGACAAAGTATTATTTATTAGGTTTACATTGCATTGTTCTTATTGAGATCGCCCTTTGCGACCAACAATTCTTAAAAGGGCCTTTTTACACAGTTTGGCATGTATTGAAGTTTGTCATTAAATGTTTTATATTGATAAATGTAAACATTGGATCTAAAAAGCTACAGTTAAAAAAACAAGAATAAACATTAAAGAAAGAAAAAAAGGAACACTCAGCTGGGCTCGAACCACTAACCCCTGGAGTAAAAGTCTATCGCTTAGACCACACGGCCATCCGTGCGCTCACAATAAATGATGTATTTTATTCATTATATAAGAAATCCTCGTAGTATCACAAAATATAACGCAACTCTCCAAATTATTCAATCGTTTCGCCTGCAACGCTTTATAATGTTCAGGTTTTTAAATCGACACAAGATGCATATAGTATATATTTTATAGAATGGTAAATGTTCAGCATTACTGTTTCCTAACAAATATCATAACTACAACGCAAAGTTTGCAAATCTAAAACATTTCTTTTGAATTGTGTCAATTTACCAAAACGTGAAAAGGCCCTTTAAAACTTTTTTATACGACTTTCATGCAAGACAAGTTTTAATACCTATGTCTTTACATTTACAGGATAAAAATTTTTTGTTGTATGGAGTATGCTCATGGTAAAATATACGTTAACTATTTTATAATAATTTGTGTATTCGTATTTTCGTGATCGTTTTAATTAATACAAAGCACCTGCTGTATTCACAAAACTATATTACATGGTTCATACCTTGTGAAATAACATCAGGCAAAATCCTCGATTTGAGTTCATTACATGTGCCATCAATAAAAGGTTTCAGTCATATCTGAATGATGACTAATTTCAGTGTGTTTATATCATGTCGTTTCAGGTTGAAGAGTCCCAAAACTACCTGTCCCCAATAACGTCCTTGACCCCATCACCTGCCAGCAGTCGAAGGTCATCCTTCAACCCATAAATTTCACCGTCCCTTCAGGGCCAATAGCCTTTCCGACAATATGGCATTGATTAAATGTGACATGCTTTACTCTGTGTGTCAAAATTTCGCGATTCTTATCTGTCTATGTTAAATGGCGCTACGTTTTTTGAAAACACGTCAACATTGTATGATAAAATCAGCGAATTTGAGTGGAAGGACTCACTTTTTAATTTCAAAGTATGTCATTCATTAAAGAGAACGAAATAGAAGAAGAAATAGAAGACAGCAATAATCGGATGTTATGCCACTGCACTTGACCAAATACTTCTCTATATAATTATGTATTGAAAGATATAAAATGAAGGAAGTTGAACTTGAAACTTGAAAGACAATTATAGGTAAGAATCGCATTTTCAAAATGTATTAAGCCAATGATTCCGAGATTTGAACTAATAAGTGATGAAATATGTTTTTCTAGCTTGTCCATTTCAAAGACTTCAAGTTTGTTTTCAAATAAGTTCACCGACGCAATTGTGTAATGAGGGCAAAAGCGACGTTTCAGGAAACGTCGCAGCGTGTTCAGACAGTACATGACACACTGAACAAGATTATCATTGCTCCATATGTTTAAAGGAAACTGTTCAATTGTGAAGAGCAAAGACGTTTTCATATGAAAGGTACTCAATCGGTTATCTACTAATTGCCCTAGTAACTCTTTTCGAATCATTTTTGTTAGAATGTATGCCCTAATCTGTACTATGTTAAGATCAATCATAAGCAAACGTTCTATAGTGTTAGTTGCCATTCGCCACTGTAGTAGTGAGTACTCAAAAGTGCAATTTATCTTTAAAATCGAATTACGACGATCATATGTAGAACCAATGTTTCCCGGATGAACAAGAAACATTCCACATTGTTTTGCATTGGTAATTGTTTGTTGTTTTGGCCAATGTCCGGGCTTTGGTCTGGTAAACAATACTTGACAGTCATCTGGCAGCGTTGGACAATATAAGGCGAATGTTGTATCTCTTCGATTAACGTAATCAGAACACTCTAAAGCTGGGCCGTGTTGTTCAACATGTATTGTCGATAATTTGAACCACCTTGCAAGTGAATCGATTTCAGGCGTATTCAAAAGCAAACGTCTTCCTTGTTTATCACAAACAAAGTGCCTAGTGATGTCAGTGCCATCCCTGCGAGTGATTTTAAGTTCAGTCTCTGTACATATAGGACCCACTTGTAGAAAGCAGCATTGCGAACAGCACATTTCATCCTTTACAAATAGAGCTGCCCAATGGCCACCTGCGGTTATTTCTGTGCTTTGACGGTGTAAAAAAAACCTTCATATATTGTGTAACGAATATCGTATCGAGGTCCGAATCCATACCCATTGTAGTAGAGCCTTCAACTTGACTCCCAACTACATAAAAAGACGACAACGACATATCCTTGTCAAAAACAGGTCTATCATATTGTAGATAAACATACCGTCTCAAGTTAACCATTTCTTCAGTAACACCTACGTCTTCCATTACCTCACATATCTTTAATGAGAACTTTTCAATGATTTGCCTCTCCATTATAATGTGTATGTTATATATCTATAAAGCTATAATCGTACATAAAGCCTATACTGTAGCTTAAAAGTAACGTTAAATACAAATCCGTTAGTTTTTCACACATTTTATAATTGTATATCTATTTTAAAATCGCCATGTAGTTTCGAAAGCCAGTCAAAACCCAGCTTATTTTCTAATCAAGTATAATCGTTGATTTGTAACACAACTAAGGCGAATATTGTGATAAGCGGCTTGACTATTTTCGTGTTGTCTACTTGAACACGGTTAGATAGATAATATGGCCTCTCACATTTTAAAATCCTATATATATATTTTTTTAGCAATATTGCATCGAAATCCTAATGCTTATTTAGACACGTGCGTATTGTGAACGACTCGTATATGGTTAATACATGTACTTTCAAATAGAACAATTAAAATAAATGAGGTATTTATAAAGTGGAAAATATGATTTTTTTGGTGTTTGTACATAAATCGATTTAAATATAAAAGAATAACACTTTTTTCAAATGGCGTAACAAAAAATCCGCCCGGGGTTATTTGTTAGCATTATATGTGTAAAGTGAAAGCTATAACAACAATCTACTCTGAAACAGCCTTTCCAAAATGTGTGCTTTTTTATGTAACATGGTATTGTGGTAATATACAACTGGCCTGGCCCCAGGGGTTAACAGTTTTACATAGAATTCTTGTCTGTAGCCGCATACCCCCAATGCTTTTAGATCTGTATATAGAATCAGGTAGACGTCCTTTGTTTTGTCCAAAGTTTGTACAAAAGTTACATCTAAGATTGAAACCTTGCATCGTTTCTGAAAACACAAACTCCAGAGCTTAGTATGCAGTATTATCTCGAAGTCTTCTAATTTGATTGTTCAAATTATGCATCTGGGGTCAAAACCTCGTTCCGGGGGTCAACCATTGTTTATTGATCCATTTTGCGAAAGTCTTAAAACATTTCTTTTTTTAAACCGCAAAGCAAAGCAAACGTTTTCATTTTTTGATGCCTAGCCTCATCGAGAGGTCCTTTACCAAGTTTGTTCAAATAATGCTACTGAGGTCTAATGACGACTCAGCCCGGGTGTCATCAGTTTTAGATTGATTTATATCGGGATATGCCTTTAAACAAATCTCTTTTTATTATGAAATGGCAAAGGCAATTGCTTTTATATTTAGTAAAAAGAAGTATCAACAAAAAGTACCCTACAAAGTTTGCTCAAATTACGCCACTGAGGTCAAAGCTGACTTTAAATTTTACATACAGCTAATCACTTTTAAAATCTTATATTTGCGAGACGAATGATCACAGCTTTGATAGTTGCTATAAAATAGTGTTCCTCTACAAAGATTACAAAGATTTGACCTGACGAGATAGTATTTGGACGAACGTGATCCACATTCGAACTACGCCTAGATACTAGATACTAGATATCTAATGATATACTAGAAATGAATTAAACCTTGACAAGTTAAGGATGCAGTCACATTTAAAAATGAAATAAGTTGCAGTCGCATTTTTGAAACTTTAGACCCAATAATGATTTATCTAAACATAGTTCGTATTATTTGTTTTAAAGCGATGACTTGAAGACAAATAAAAATCTTTAAACAGCATTGAAGGTAGAATAGTTTTTTTTATCCCATCATCAGACTTGCATTGTCGAAATAAACCACTGTGGAATAAATTTTCCTCTATTTCGGCAGTGCTGAAATATAGCTGTCACGCGCGGCGGAGTATGGTCATATTACTCAGAATCAACTATGAAGTAATCATTTTTAGTAAAATCGAATCAGATTCAAAAAAACAAACAATTTGATACCAAGATGTAATATATTTTTAACACATAATGCAACTCAAAAAGCAAAAAAACATTATTTACAAATATTAAGTGCGCGTACTCGTGACGTCATTATTAACACGTCATACGACACAATGCATGTTCTTTCACGCTGAAGCTGCAGTTGTTAAGTGTTTTTTTTCCCATTATTTCTAAAAATCGGGGACGTAGAGGTATGATAAACAGAAAAACAGGTTAGTTACTGATCTTTTTGTCATGTATTAGGCTCGGCACAATTAAAATAATAAAACAATGTTTGCTTAAAATAACTTTGGGATTTTCCGTGTAGTTCGATTTAGATACCTATTCTATTTTTAAAGAAATAATTTACGACTAAGAAAATTGATGGGATAAATCGAATACTAAGTCGGTGCCGAATAAAGCAAAGTTTATTTTGCTCGGCACGAAAATCTGAACCACTCGCCAAGGCTCGTGGTTCAGATTTTCTAAGCCTCGCAAAATAAACTTTGCTTTATTCGGCACCGACCTAGTATTCTTTATAAATGTTATGGTTGATTAAAAGATATTTATAGTGCCCAAATAATTCAACAACTTGTTCATAAAAATGAGTGTAAGTTATAAACAATCATAAAAATACCATAACCATATTTTAGGCTTAGGCTGAAAACATTAACAGTACCACTAAATATAGATGTATTTATATATCTTTGTTATATTTTGGATCATTCATAACTCACAATAAAGGAGCCACAAAAGAGTATACCAATATTGGAATTAAGACCAGCGTTTCTAGTAAAAATAATTATTTAAAATACACAATACTGATTACAAACATAATGTATTGCAAAACGAAACGCAAAATCATTAAGTCTCCAACTATTTGCTTTTTATATACAACAATCTGACGATAAACACGTAAGGATTCAATTCATTGTCTTTTAACTATGGATTGAGATTGTACTTTGGCAGTTTAGTATTTAGAAAGATCAAAGTTGCTGTATTATAATGTAATAAAATCACAAAACAGGTATGTTCGAATGATGTTCAAGCTTCAAGCTAGTGCTCGAAGGGGCAGGGTGCTGCGCTCTTCTGTGTAGGTCCAGCTGGATCACTGGGCATTGTCCATTTGTCAGTGGTATCATGGTGTGTCGCCTTGTTTGCCGTACACTTGCTGTCCCAGTAAACGGAACAGGTGCCGCAACGCGACATTATTGGTTGGGACATACAACACATATTTGGCATATGTAGTCCATGCAGCCGATAGATTATTCTCTAATTCATGTGTGTACGAGTATGTAAAGGGTAGTTTCTAAATGACAATCGATATTGTCTCTACAGTTTAATTTATCCGTCAAATATTTCTCAATTTTTAGAATGTCTTGATGATAGATATTGAAGGTAGAATAAAAACGGTCGGGTATGAATAACAGCGATGTCTTTCCATCGTTCATTTAAGAGTTTGGAATATCCAGACTTATTAGTTTCAGTGTCCTGTCTGTACATTTCATACACGAGATGTATGGATGCGCAGTGAGATTCTTCCCTCGAAAATGGTACAGATGTCATAATCTTGCGCAAACAATCCATAACGATTTTTGACGGTGACTTTGAATTTGTGAATTTAACTCGCTTTCCGAGTTTTATAAAATCATCAAGAACCAATGAGCTTTCTACCATATATGACGTGATGGATAACTCTGTAAGCGCAAGAAGTGACTCGGCATTTTCGTATTGTTGTGTGCACACGAGCATTGAAGCATATTTTAGAAGGCAAGATATATTTCCGGAACGTAAGGAGGCTCTGAACATTTCATCAATGGCGTCTGATATCCAATATTGTTTTTATACAACGAGACGCCTCTATCGAAGCTCTCAGACTTAATATACTGTTTAAGTAAAATATTTCCGTTCGTTGAAATGTTGGTTTGCATTTGCAAAAGCAGCATATTCTTGTTCTAACTTTATATTTAAAATAAAATCTATTTCACAGCCGCGTCGTTCTACTGCTTTATCTATAATAGAGCACCAATCGCGATAGTCATCAAAGAAAAATTGACAGATAGTCAGAGAACGTGTTTCTTCTTTGGTTGTTTTTTACTCCATCTAACAATCTTTGTCCAAAGTTGTCTTTTTGTATCCAATAAATGCATTCAAGATTCGAATGTATTATTGCTGAAATCTTAATATGAAGCCGGTCAAGTTCAAAGTTTTCAAGTTTGTTGTCAAATAAGTTCACGGACGCAATCGTGTAATGTGGGCAAAATCGACGTTTAAGGAAACGCACCTGACTGCGAGACGTGTTTGCTATTTGCGGTGCAATAGTCTATAGGAAAGCCAATACACTAAAAAACAATAATCAGTATCACACAATTTCAGTAGGTGAGTTGGACAATAGTATTCAAATAAGAACACTAACAGTGCTGGCGATTTTCTGTATTGAAGTTGACAAATGTTTATAATACTAAACAGGCGGTAGACGCACGTAACTGGTGTGGCGTAAGAGTGAAAAATATTAACTGGTGTTTAAAATGGCGGCAAACAGCTGATTTTGTTTCGAACTTTTGAAAGGGTTGTACATTTACCATAGTTATTCTAAATTATCCTTACGCTCCATTTAAACTCGGTATCATTCTACATTCTGTAGATGCATAATCAATATTTAAAAATTTATTGAAAACTTAATACGCAATTGCCTGATTGTTAACGATTGTCAAGATTTATTGTATTTGCATTTTAGGTAATATATGAGGTCTTCTCGGCAGATTTCATGGAAGGTTAACTCAATAACCACCATGGTAATCTTGCATGAACATGAGGATGCTTCCAACAGGCAATCGCAATATTTGCACGAAAATTAGAAAATAAATTCCAATTTTCATAACTGGTCAACACTGTAACCCAAATTTCCGTAACTGGTGTGTATGAGAATACACACCAGGTTTTTTCATGTAACACATTTCATTAGTCTTTTAAAATTTCAGAACAACAGTTAATGCATTAATGTTTTGTTTCAGATTCCATTATGGTATCATTTAAGTATGGGTGATAGGTTGGTTCCTTTTTCCTAGTTCCTCATTCCTTATTCGAGTAAGGAATATGGAACTGTTCCTTATTCCTTATTCAAGCGTAACATATTTGTTATAGGGTTTTAAAGAACAATAATGCAAACATTTCTGAAGTAAATCAAAACAAAATAACTCGAATACATTTACTTTATGTATTATGTTACATATTCATGTTTCTTCTTTGCGCTTGCATAGGATTTCTTGTTTAAACCGAACCGATATTTACTTATTCGAATACTAACTTCACATCAACAAAACCTAAAGCATATACTATTTTTTTTACATGTATGTGATAAAAACAATCAAACGTGTACATTTAAACATGTTTGTTTTTATCTATAATCCAGTTCCTTATTCGAGGCTGAATAAGAAAAAAAGGAACCAGTTCCTTATTCCTTATTCAAGCCGAATAAGGAACTGGCATTTTTTTACTTAAACATCAATAAAATTGATCCAAAATTAACCACATATAAATGAACATATTATGTATATATTGGTTGTATATGTAAAATTATAATTGCAATACATTTCTTCTAAGTTTTAAGTGATGATTATCTAGTTCCTTATTCAGTGTGAATAAGGAATAAGGAACTGGTGCCTTAATCCTTATTTAAATCCAATAAGGAACTGGAATTTTCTTTCTATAAATTATAATTCAAAATGAACCAACAAGACGAATAACTCAACGAAAATTATTGTAAATGTATGTCGGGTGTAACAAATATAAAGAGCAGTACATTTCTACTTTGTTTTATTTAATAATAACATAGTTCCTTATTCGGTTTGAATAAGGAATAAGGAACTGGTTCCTTATTCCTTATTCAAATCGAATAAGGAACTGGTATTTTCTTACTTAACAAATAAAATAATATGATTTAAAAGACGCATAAATGAAGGAAAATCACTGTTATGTAGGTTGGGAATAAAACATATGTATTTATTACAGTACATTTCTTTTAGTATTCTTGTGTAATGATAACCTAGTGCCGGCTGAATAAGGAAAGCGTAACCAGTTGCAATATCTAAAGATATCACTTATAACGACCGAGAACAGTGCCATTGTGTCGGTTCTCACGACTTTTAATCGTGCGCCAATGTTGAAGGTGGCCGGATGTAACGTTGGCATCATATAGCGAGGAAACGCGCTTTCGGAGATAGAAAATGTATTGAAATAAAACCACCCAATTACAGCTATGTAAGTTATGTTTTTTGATTGAAAGAACAAAACAAACGAAATAAAGAGGAATTTCGATGCAACTTTCCAGTCTAATAGAGGCACCGTGGCTGCTGCTTCCGGTTCAGTCTCGCTTTATTGCGACATCAGTGACGTCGCACTGATGACAACTCTGTCCGGAACATTGGCATGCGTCTTGTGCCGAGGTTGAAAGTCGCCAAATGTACCGTCGGTCTGCATGAGCTAGAAAACGCGTATATTCGCACTAAAATATATCAGAAGAAAACACACGTGTACAGATAGTATGCGCGCTTTTTCGTTTCAATTATAAAATATTGGGGCATTTCGATGAAACTTTTCAGTCTAATAGAGGCACTTAGACCGCTGCTTCCGATGCAGTCTTTGTTTTATGGAGACGTGTTGAAATCATTTTGATATCTTAATCATAACCCTTCGTAACAGTTTTCGTATGAAAACGGAACAAGATATCTGAAACATGTTTAGTTTTCAGCTATTATATAGTCTTGACCAAAGTTCAGGGTTAGATAAGACTTCAAGAGCTGTACTAGAGATATAAGTAACAAATCTTACACAAAAATCGCCAATAATAACAAATATAAAGCTGTGCTATTCTAAAATGATCCGAATTGAAGTATCCGAAATTATGGCCTCCGAATAAGGAATTGAGCGTTAAGTTAGTTCCTTATTCGAAAGCCTGTATTTCGGACAATCACTTTCGGATATGTTATATTTTAGATGGTGTGTTGGTTATTTAAGCTTGAATATGTTATATGGACGTATTCTGTCAGATTTCTTTTTATATTCTATGTGACGATGCATGCTGAAAACAAGTATTATGAAGACGATAATAAGGAAATGGTATTGCCTTACTCAAACATAAATTAAAATTTACCATATAATATTACATGTCAATGATAATCATGGTATATGTAGGTTCGAAGTTAAAAATATTTATAGCAATATGTTTCTACCTAGTATTATTAAATAATTCTTATTCAGTGCGAAAAAGGAATAAGGAACTGATAACCCACACGTCATCTTAAATATAACATATCCGAAAGTGATTTTCCGAAATACAGACTTCCGAATAAGGAACTATCTTTATGCTAATTCCTTATTCAGAGGCCATAATTTCGGATGTTTAAATTCGGATCATTCTAGAATAGCACAGCTATATATTCGTTATTATTGGCTATTTTTAATGTAAGATCTTTTTTTAATTTATATGTCTGATACTAGGAAAAAGGAACCAACCTATCACCCATAGAAATATGACACCATTTTAAGGGACATGTTCTCATTTTTTTTATTTTTTTATTAATGATGTCAATTGTGTTTGAATACAAAAAATGAAATATCAATATAATAAAACACCAATATAATAACATGAATCTTATAAGAAGAAAAGAAATTGTTTTAAAATCTCAGTCTGTGAACAATTCTGATTTAAAATATGCATTGGCTAGTATCAAACCTGTTCAGTACAAGTACAACATAATAAATAATTCAAGAGAGGAATTTTCTGTTACAAGTAGATCAGAACAAAGGTTCCCTGCAATCATGGGTGGTGGTATTTAATTGTTAAATGTTTTCTATCCTAAATTTCCAATTTAATATACTTTGAATATGTTTGTTAGGCTCGAACAAGGTTCTTGTTCTAATAGCTGTTGAGCCCGTTGCAGAGGTGTATGTGAGAGCAAGGAACATCTCTGCCTGGAGATTGATACACTCTCATTAATATAACACTAGATTTATATCAAAGATACTGAAATTAACAGATAATGCATAATATCATAACCATACTTACAATCATTTATTATAATAATTATTATTATCAGTTATAAGAAAGTTTTATCCCTAATGGAAGAATTTTAACATACTTTCTACCATTCCTTTGATAACCATTTTAAAAAACAAACAACTGCAACACAAAAATAATATAAGGTTTTAATAAGTCCATTCTTTTTTAGAATGATTGAGCAATACATTTTCATCTTCACCTTAACTGCAGCATAGTTTGTTTTTAATTTCTTAAATACATTTATATTTAAATTTGTTATGATTTTTTCACAGACAAATACTTATTTCTGGCTCGCACTTCTCGGAAACTGACCACACTGGATGACATACCCCGGTAAGATCCTATATCTATACATATTTACTTAATATTTGTTTCACTTTGATAGCAAGTGTGTTTGTAAATATTCGACCATTAATAATAAAGTTAATGTAGTATGATTATCAGCGACGCTATTTGTCTAGATTGTGTGATATATGTTAAGCAGATGTGGCAGTATCTCAATAACACATCTGTGAACATTATGAATGCAATTGATTGTCAATTTAATTGTTGTTAACTGTTGAGCACATTATGGATGCAATTAATTTCAATTTAAATGTCGTTAACTTTTGAGCACATATGGCAGTATCTCATAAAATTATCATTGAAATAAATGAATGCAATTAGTATCTTTTTTAATGGCATGCTGACGCCACGCTTTACACAAAGATGTTGCCCAAGCTGTTGATGTAATTTTGCAACTTCCTATGTTCAGATACTTGTAATCTGGCCCAAGCAATTTAAGCCGGATCTGCGTTGCGCAAACTGCCTTTTACATCATTGTATAACATATATACATGTATATTGTACACTCGAATAGCCATGAGTGTCTGTGTTTTTGTGTGTTATCCTTTGTTAGAAAATTAAAGCGTTATGCTTCTAGCTAAATGTTGAACAGGACTTTCACTGATATTTAAATCCCAGTGTCGTATTGACTGTTGAGATCAAAATGTCAACAGCCTTTGTCAATAGTCATTACATATCAATATAAAGTTTAAGTAATTTCGTTTTTTATAATTCTTGGCATAGTCTTATCCTTCACATTAACACAAAAATCTGACTGTGGACTAAATGACCACTATACCTGGTATGTGGATGAAGCATCAGGGTATGTTAGCGAAGCATGATGGGATTCCCAATATATATATGGTTTAAGTGTTATTTCTAGGTAAAATAATCAATATTGCTATTATAATTTGTTTAAGTTTTCCTGATCAGATGGTAAGTTCTGTATTGTGATCCATGCCTTGTATGTTTTTAAAATTGTCTGTTTCCAGGTGCCTAGATGTTAATGCTTTTAAGGACAGGACGGTATGTCCGTGTTGTGATTGTGTGAGGGGAAGTGATGTTTCGACAACTGAGACACCACAGAGAATAGGTTGGAACATAGTGAACTTGTCATTTGCTGGGAGATTCGTGATCAATGTGTGCCTCACGTAATAGTGGCTGGATTGTTGGCGGTGTGCCTTTTGAGGTGCTGCTCTTCACTCCTCCCAGATTGCAAATATGGCGGCATTGATAGAAGTATGCATTTAGCGAAGAAATTTCCTTTATCATATATTAAATAAAAAGAACGGACATTGGCTGAAAGAAAATTGAGTATGGAGGAGAGGATGTGCCAATAAAATTTATGCCAAAAGTTGGGACAGGTGTTGATGTGGTTTCAGAAGATGTGTGATGAATATATATATATATATATATATATATATATATATATATATATATATATATATATTTATATATATATATATATATATATATATATATATATATATATATAAGGTTGTAATGAGTCCATTCTTTTTTAGAATGATTAAGCAATACATTTTCATCTTTACCTTTACTATAGCTTACCTTTACCTATATATATAAATAAATACATACATACATATATATATATATATATATATATATATATATATATATATATATATATATATATATATATATATATATATATATTAATACCACATTTATAAAGCACCCTTTTCATATTCGAGATGTGCGTTCAAAGGCGCTTCACAGTTTTTCCCTGATCACTGGGTCATAAGTCGTCCGTTAACATCTTGGCGCAGTATGCAGCCACGGCACATTGGCTTATTTCCCTCACAGGTAACCATTTATACACCTTGGTGGAGAGGAGCAGATGTGGGATAAATATCTTGCTCAAGGAAATTCCAGTGGTCAGGGCGGGATCCGAACCCGGGACATCTCGATCCCTACGTCAGCGTCCTACCATTAGACCACTGCTCCCATATACTATCTGTCTGCAACTTGGTTTTATTGTACTGTCGAATTTCAATTGGCTCACTGTAATTAATGAAGTTAGGAGCGCTATACCAGCATATCCCCTAATCACCTAACTACTGACCCCTTTCATGCCATCTATACTCAGGTCAAAGAATCAGGTCACTTTTTGGCCCCTGTGAAACTTGTTAACAGACTTCGTCCTGAACACTATATGGAAACTGTGAATGTGTTAAAAGGATAGCATCCCGGACGCCAATAACATGATGTGTTTAATATAAAAACAGGGACATACCAAAATAGTGGTTGATATCCTGTATGCTGCACTTTATTGCAAAATATGTTGTTTCATTACCAAAAAAACTTAACGTTCTTCAATTATATTCTGTTTTGTCTGTGATATCTTAGATTGTATGCATGTTAGCCATTATATATATTAGAAATATATCTATAAAATAGTTTTGCCCTGTTGTATATCTACATCTCATATATTAACCCTTCTCTGATTATACCACCTCCTTTTCATATTATTTTATGTCCTTCTTCGAAGAAGCAGGGGAATATTGTTTTGCACATGTTGGTCGATCGGTCCGTTGGTCGGTCAATCCGTCCACCAAATGGTTTCTGGATGATAACTCAAAAACACTTAGGCCTGGGATCAGGAACGTTCATAGGGTACATTGATCATGACTGGCAGGTTGCCCCTATTAATTTTCAGTACTCTAGGTCAAAGGTCAAGGTCACAGGGACTTGAAACAGTACAATGGTTTCCAGACGTCAGTGCGTTGTACATACTGTTCCCATGGTCATGTGTTTGCCTATGCCTAAAATATTTGAAGCCTTTTTTTTCTTCCCATTAATTGCAAAGCTCCTCTTGGGCATTGACACACTGCGACTATACTTGGAGTCTGTCTCATATTGATTAAAAAAATATGTTTACTGTATGTTTTTTAGCAACCCTAGTAGTGAATGTTTACATTCTTTGAACAAATTCTGTCTTCACGCAATAAGAAAACTAACGAGTAAAAATCATGAAATCTTGTCCGGGGTTTGTGAGTGGACTTTCAGCATCTAAATAATTTGCCATTTGCAATCATCATTAAAATAGGGTAAGTATCGTTGATATAAAGCAAGGATACGGTCTTGCATTTCTCACGAGCGTGTTTACATCATAATGTGCATGCGCAAAACCTGTTGTGTTCCGGTAAATCTTAACTCCCTCAAGGTCTTGCAATTCTCACGCTACACCGGGCTTGGGTATACTGGGCAATTATACTTGATCGCGATGCGCACAGCTTCCCAGTGATGACTGCAACGATGGTGTAGCCAGTCCAGAAAACGTCCCGATGATGACTGCAACGATAGTGTTGCCAGTCCAGTCTCTGTCTTTTGTGCTATCTATCTCGCTGTTCAAGCAACAAACAATTCAAGGAAAGACACAGAGCCAGAAGACTGTATTGAGAGTTCATAATACTATATAAAGATTTGAAATGTTTGGCAAACATTTCAATTAATATAAACACAATGTATATGGTATTTTGCGTTTTGTAATTGCCTTTGATTACATGTGCATAAAAATTAATGAAATACAATTTGTTGATGTCGTTTGCTGGCTCCAATTGACCAGTCGCCAAATTATCGATCGCTCCGCCCACATAGTCACGTGGTCTAGTGATTAGAAAACTCCGACAAGCAGATCGCAATTATAGCGGATTACGTGAGGGAAATTCTATATTTGTAATGATGTATTATGCTCTTTTCTATAAAATAAATTATTAAAGAAGCACACTTAACTAAACTGCTTTGTTAAACGTTAATACAATCATAAAAACTTTAGAGAGAAATGGCGTAATCAAAATAAATGAGTTAACGGCAGACAGACTATCAGAAACGTTTCTTATACATATTATATAGGGAGGTGATGAAAAATCCGTTGTAAAAATGAGCATTTATTTCATATTGATTTTGAACTTGTATTCAACCGTCTGACAGTGAACCCGGTGGCTATTCATATATAATTTTGAAAATATTTTTATTAAATTCAAATGACATATCCATATCATGATGGGTTTTTTGTTTATTAAAAATGTTTAGATATTTGTTTTATTGTGTTATTTTTAAAAAGACACCGATTTTTTTTTATTTAGATATAAATTAAATTTTTATTGTAACCATAATTTAATACAGGCCTGATCTCGTGGTTTCATTAACAGATAGTCTAATATGCATTTTATTACATTTATGTTTAATGCGAACCTGTTACATTTGCATTTGCTTATTTATAACAAGATGGCCCTTATATGTTAATTGCAATTTTGCACATTTCTCCCCGTATCAATATATGTTGTATTAGAAATGTTGTTGTTGTAATATAAGCCGTACATTTTACACTTGAAGTCGCTTTAAGCTGGCTAAGCCGCGTTGAAATCACCTTTTTGTTGTTTTTACTTTAGTTAAAACAATATTTAAGTTAACAATTTATAATGATTTCCCTTGTTTATGATCCACAGAAAATAAATATATAATTGGAAATCATTTAAGTAATTAAATAGTATTCTTTTCTTGTGTACAGTACCTAACAATGCCTTAATGTTCCTTCATTCTGAGATCCACGCAACATACTGTTATTTATTAATCATCGACAATTACGCTGAGATTAATAAGCACGTGTGGCAATTATTATGTTGCCCAAACTGCTTAATAATATTGTGCATCAAACGGTATAACACGTTTTATAGAACACACACCTGGTGTGGTTAAACTATTTATTGTGCTTGTTTTCTCATTACTCGTTCATATGTTCAAGAAATAAAGATTAAATAATAACCTTTTATAAAGTATGTATAGCACCTACAATTTTGAATAATGATCGAACAGTAATGATCATGCATTTGATATAAAATCTGTGTAAACTCTTAAAAATTGCGTCCATTCCATATGTACAACACGCTTTGTTTGTCGGACAAAATGGCGGCCAGATAAGCGTTGCTGAGGTGTGTGTGAAAAATCGATATCTCATTGGCTGATCGACAAAATGTGGGCGGAGTTGGCGACTGGTCAATTGTTTGGGGATAAGGTCCGTCGAACAATTTATCAATTTCTTCTTACCGTATGACAAGAGACTCTGAGCGTGGTAGTATGTCTGCCGAGCATTCTATTTTTCAACAATTGTCAAAATGATGATGCTAGCATAATCAGTGGTCAGGTTGACGAAAATGGTTTCGTAACAACAATTCTAATAGGAGTAAACAAAAGTGCGGAGTCACGAAAGTATGGTGTCGGTGTCAGACAGTGTCATCAATTTTGCTTCACAACAGTTTGAGTATCTGAAATCATCTATGAAATTATTGATTTTTTTTATGCAAATAATAAGAATGTACGTTATCTCAAAGACTTCACTTGCAATCAAAAGCGCCATAACAACGCACCATAAACCTAGTCAGGCACTGATTTCAACACAAGATGAACGTGAACATTCTCCAGGTGCTGATGCCGCCAGTCCATTTAAACCCACACAAACTACAACAATTTCCCTGTCAAGCGTCACTCTAATAAAAGTTGTGACAGTCAAGTGCCTTGAAGAACACCACCCAAAATGTCAACACATAACAAAGACTCGTGCTAAAAGTTATATGAAAGCTCCCCAATACGGACCAGTCGCAGTGGAACGCGTAGTAATCAGTTACATAAACAACTCGTCAAGAACTCTAACCTAATCCCATCAAAAGCGTTTCAACAACAAGGAACAATAACTATGAAATGTGCTTTTCAAAGCTGTTATGGTTATTAAAATGCACAAATTCAAATTGGGAATCTGATACAAGATAGTATTTACCCTGCTTTGGAAATGATTATATTATGTATAATTAATTTTCGAATTTCAGGACATGAAACTTGCCTCCTTTTTGGAAAAATGTTCAGAAAGAAATAATGTAATTATGCGTTTAAAACTGGTCCTTTATTGGTTGAATATTTTGTTTATGTATATGTGGTACATGCACGATTTAGAACTGACAGAAAAACGATAATTATATATTTTTAATATTTATTCATTATTGATTTTCTAATGAAACAAATCTCGACTTTTATTATGTTGCAGAATCAATTAAAAAATTAAACAAAAAGGAAAGGACGTCAGGGAAAATATCAAAATCGATCAAAATCCTTCCTCCCAAGCTGTGCACGCGTTAGGACCCATAACTATAGGAAAACTGCATGAATATTAAATTATGTGCACTATACTTTGCATGATGAGTTGAAGGCAAGTTTATGGGAAAGGAATATGATATTCATGATACGTTGTCTACAACAAGTACATAGTTCTAAGAAATTGTTTTACACTCTACTAGTTCAGGTTTTCAAGGCATATGTGAAGACTTTAATGATTCAGAAGCCATTTCTGTCTTCTGGGAAACACAGTAAAATACATGAAATACGTAGACATTGAGTGTGTTCATATACGATACAAACATAGAAAAAGAGATTCTATAAAGGGTCGTATAACACAATTCAGCCGACTTTAGTGCGCAATTTTGGTATATATGTGTATATATATTTATATGTATGTATATTTATTTATTGTATTCATTTCTTCATTTTAATTAATTAAATAATTAATTAATTAAAATGAATAAATAAATAAAATAAATAAATAAATAATTTACCAAATTGCGCACTCAAGACGGCTTAATTGTGTGTAGAGAAATACAAGAAATGAGGAAAAATTCTGCTTTTTACATTTTTGGGAACCCACATTTATATTGCCTAGGATTTGTATCGGTTTTATAGAAGGGAAAAACACATGAGACACTTGTAGTCTATTAATCACTTCTTGTGTGAACTGTACAGTCAGGTCGTCAGTTCCGAAAAGTCGCCAGTTCCGAAACAAATTACATTTCATTCAACAATGAAAAATAAGTCTTACCACTTATGATTGAACAAATTGTACAGCCAAACACCTTAATATTTGATGATTTTTTTCGCAACAAACCGGAAGAAAATATACAAATGTAAACAATCTGAATTGTCGAAACGCTCGCTGACATATTTTCGAATGGCGGCAAAATCTCTCTGCGCGATCGGTCATCGGAAATTAGAACACGTTTGCTTCTATAACGGATTGTCCATGGTAAGTGATCTTGGTATTGATTTGAAGGTAATTTATCAGGAAATAAGAAAACAATAAGTTTTATACATTTTCAGTCAAACTGTGAATTTAGAGTCTCGAAAATGACTCGCTGCCACAGGTGTCAGTTCCGAAACAGACATGAAGCAAACCAGGGGTAATCTCAAATGAAATTTTACCAGTCAAACATCGTTAAGTGATATTGTAAATTTTATTATTGGCATTTACACATTGCCTGGGATGAAATGCTATTATTTTTAATGCTTACTGCTTGAAAACAATATAATTAAATTTGGTCCCAACCAGCATTTTGTATATTGCATTATTGAATAGGAAACATGCTAGCTGTTGCTAACTGTATCAACCTGTATGGATGTGATATTTATTTTATATAAGAGAAAAACAATTGCTTGTTTATTCATTTACTTAGCACACTGCTCATACATTTTTGAATTTACGGACGTTTAAAAGGCAGGTTGTTGGTATTTACTCATAGACAAAGGAAAACAATGTATTCCGATTTAAGTGAATCTGGTTATAAAATTTTTAAATTGTGTGATTTTATTTTTGTTTTAATTAAAAACATATGCACATGCCAAGAAGAAAAATGAAGTAAATGCAGTATATTTATAATATATTCTCTTGATGCGGAAAACTAGTGGTGATTTTTTCAGCTAAAAAAATCGTGATAAAATAATGTCGCATGTGACTGTAATATGGGTAAATGGGAATTTGAAATGTGCTAGTCACGTGAGGTATAATTAAAATAGTAAGGCTTATATCATTATTTTTTCAGTATTGTGAAGGACGCATACGTGCCCCGACAGGCAATGGGGGAAATGCAGCAGCCCAGACCTTTCACCCATGCATCTGTGATGTGTTTAGCTCTACCCATGTGAAATTATGAGTGTTGTACACTTGCCAAAGCTCTCTAGTAGTTGCTTATTTACCAACCTTTTCCTTATTTTATTTTAATTGGTTCCTAGTTTGTTTGTTTTCTTCTAGTTTTTACCTAAAGCTTGAATTCCTATTTGTCTAGAAATTGATTTAGCTATTTTTCATGGTCAGTTGTCCATATGTTGAATTGATATGATTTGTGAGGCTGGGTTCATCCCCTCTGAAAAAAGAACAACTAAGTAAGGGTTTGTTTTAATAAAATATTTTAAATCCAGTCTATATGGGTGGTGTTTTAGGAAAGTTAACCCATGTTCCACTTATATTTTGTGGAATAAGTTTGTACAAAACATCAACTTTAAATGTTATTATGTATATTTTGCTTATCCTTTAAAATAGATTTTCTTAGTCAAGTGAGATCAAAACACCTTCATAAGCAGATTATCTGTATAAAGTTTACATGAATATTTACTACAATAGAACCTTGACATGCATTGTGTGCTGCTGCTTCCTTATACATTCTCATAGTTTTGTGTGACAAACTGTATGGTATGCTATCCAGATTTGATTCATACAACGATATGTTGTTTTCATTTATTTTTACCGTCATTTCGGCATCAGAAAATGCTGTCCTATACAAGCATTAACACTGCATAGATATATGTACATTGTATTTTTTTATCACTGCCTTTTGCATTTAAATGTACCATCCCTGTCAGAGCAGAGCAGGACTGTTCAATTTATTGGATACTCCTTTAGAAAACTGGTCCTTGTTATTTGCATTAACTGTAATCTTGAATTGTCATGTGCAACCTACATAGGTTGAAATCGCTCAATATTTTCTGGTTTCATGTAATTGTTTGTTAAGAATCTCTAATTTTTGCTCTGAGAAATGAAACTTTCCTCTCATAAAGCTTGTGTTGTCTCCAGTGGGCAGAGGCTAATCTAAGATAACATGTGGCAACATAAGATTGTATATTATAGTATATTTTATGCATGTGCAAGTGTGTGATCTCAGGTTGGACCCATTTTATTTCGTTTTAACTATTTCTACATCTTGTTTTCTATGTTGTTGCTTGGAAACAGTATACTGTATATTGTAGTACATATGTATAATATATGCAGGTGCCCTTCATTATGTGATCTCAGGTAGAGGTCCATTTAAATTTGTTTTGTTATTTTTTACTTTTTGATTTCTTTATTGTTATAGTTTTTACACAAATCTGTGATCAAAAGCTAGTCTGGTTATATTGTTATGAACGTTAAATAAACTATTTTGACAGTTGAAGTTTGTTTTGAGACGATCCCTAGTCATAAAGTGCACCTCCTGTCACGTGATTCGCTATTGGAGAATATTAACCGGAAATGGAGAAAGGTTTCGGTTTAGAATTAACATAAACACTCATTTATATTCGAACCGAATTCAAAATCAAGGTAATCGAAGCATAGAGGTTAAAATTATATGTAATACGCCCTATATCCGAAATTAAAATCGATCGCCGTTTTAAAATATACATGGGTAGTTTTGATAGTGATTCGGAACTGACGACCTCACTGTATTATAGTTTTATTTGATACAGTGGTCAATTCCTTGTGTGCACCAGTGTGGGCGCAAAAGTACAAATCTCTAATATGAAAATTAAGAAAAACGCCGATGCTTTACAAAAAAACTCGCTCATTTTCCCGACGATTAACGATTGCTATCATGCATGGTGAGGTAATAACAAATATGCCTCGAATGAAAGTCATCACGCGCGTCCCATATAAATGCGAAGAGCGTGTAAATTATGTTAGAGCAAGAGGTTTTCATCCTACATGCGTTGATTTAGGTATAACACATATGAAGAGTTTTACGTAAATAGTTGAGTAAAATTGATGGCCGTGGTGTTGGTCGCTGAAGTACGTGTTGGCGATTGTGAAGCATTGTCCATGCGCAATAAGGAGAGAGCACTATTAAAGCAAACTGTAATTGCAGAGATTTATAATATCAGTGCTTTCCACAGGCCATTTAACGGTCCCCCACCGGGGCGCTTGAATTTCGAAATCAGAGTCCGTAGGGCGCCTGAAATTTTCCGATCAGTGTATTTGCTGCTACTGCAACTAGCTTTTCTTGAGATCAAAGCGATATCGACTTAGCCGAAAATTGTGAAAGCCGATTTACGATCCTCTGTCAACTACACCTAACGCTTTTCCCACCTAAAGCCCGCTTAAGGGCGGAGCGTCGCTGTATTGGAAAATCAATATTGGCCAATGAGATCGTACACTTTGTATAAGTGACAGCACTCGTAGGCAGGCACTACCTGCAGTTAAGTCAATACTCAGTTATTTTATAAACTATATTAAATATTGTTTATAAAATAACTGAGTATTGACTTAACGCGTTAGCAAAACAAAGATAAGCAGGCAGTTTCTTATATTTTTAAATAGAACATAAGCCATTTCAAACAGGACACATTAATATTGAATGTATTATGTAACATCACATTACGGAGCTATGAAAGAATCCGGAAAGTACAGTTATGACACGGGGTCGGTGCCGACATTCCACGCTGCAGATTACACGGTGTTCACCTGCACTCTGGCCATCTCCGCGTTTATCGGAATCTTTTATGCGATCAAAAACCGGAAGAAGCAGACGACAGACGATTACTTGCTCGCCGGCCGCTCCATGCATCCAATTCCGGTTGCCATGTCGCTCCTCTAGTTTTATTTCCGCGATCACGATTCTCGGAACGCCGGCGGAAGTGTATGTGTACAGCACAATGTACTGGTGGATTTCCGTCGCCATGGTGATAACGGCACGGCTGGCCAAATCTTCATTCCGATTTTCTACAAACTTGGGATTACCAGCGTGTTTCAGGTATTTTCAACATTTAAATTAAAATAAGGGTTCATATGTAGGAAACTCTTGCATGAGGTTGATTTTATGACTTTATTTCCTGAGGAAAGCGCACCTTAATTGTGCACTATTGACCCTGAAATTAATCAAACGTTGATATCGTTTTCAAGCTGTCATTTGTTTTGAACGTTGATATTCGAGTTCATTTGCTTGAAATCGAGTTATTTTCAAATGCAAATCACTATAAAGCTCATGTTTGATTGAGGATTGCTGGCTTCCCGAAGAAGGCCTCAATGGCTGTAATGTTCATGTTGTCTTTACCAATTACCTTACAGACTTGATAAGCTTATAGAACATAAGTCAAGCAAACTGGAATGAATTCAACCCACGTCACAAGTACATGATTATAAAGCTAGATTGACAGCGCCACTCACTCAATCACTCACTCACTCACCATCATTATTAGGAGGAAGGCAATAAAGGTAAATATTTAAGCCGAAGAAGACTAAAGGAAACCTGACCCAGTCTAGAAGAAACGCACACTATCGCCAATTGCCTGTGGAAGTGAATTAGTGTCATAGAAAAGCTAACATCATTTGTCAAGACTAGACTGTCTATAGAGCAGATAACTGCAAACAGTACACCATTTACTAATTCATCAACACTTAACACAAGAGATGCCCCTTTGACGTCTCTAAAGTGTCCCTGTTGAGAAGCCGACCAAGCGGATGAACACATCCTTCAGAAAAGCAGGATCATCGACCACTGGGTGAGAATATATGAGTCGTGTTTTGAGAAAACTTGGCTTAATGCATGTGCGTAAAGTGTCATCCCAGATTAGCCTGTGCAGTCCGCACATGCTAATCAGGGACGATACTTTCCGCCTTGACTTGATTTCCGGTAAGGAGGGACTTCCTTGAAATCAAAAATACCATAAAAGCGGAAAGTGCCGTCCCTGATTAGCCTGAGCTGACTGCACAGGCTAATCTGGGACGACACCATACGCACATGCATTATGCCCAGTTTTCCTAGAACACGACTCATATGACCAAAACCAACGAGCCTGCGGAGGAAGCTGTATGGATATGTGTGTGGAGGCTCTACGGAAGACGGTCCGTTTCATCCTCACCTAAGTGTAGCAGCGATCGATAAGAAAAAACAAACCATTTCCTTAATAAAGAAAACAGAAAACACAAATGTTCCACGAGCAAGCACGTTATTGTGTCTATCAGTTGTCATTTAGCCGAACTAGTAAAGAAGTAGTTCTCACAAAACGGATAATAATAGCATTTAATAAATCATGTTCAACTCTCTCGAACGGTCTAATCAACCAATATAAAATGTGCAAGAAAGTCACTGTAAAATATTTAAATATATAACAGACGCCGGTACACATCGTGTGCATTTCGGATTGATGATATGAGATTTCGTATAGTTTTTAAATTTGATCGACAAGAACATTCGTAACAAATAAAGTCCATTTACCGCGAATTACTTTTGAATTACTTAACAATGAGATGGGGTTTTAATGTATGTGTATTTCAAAGGGACATGTTCAAAGATTTTGGTATCTTTTAAGGTAAATATTCGATATATTAATTTTATAGATTTAAGCATAGCAACTTTAAGTTGAAGTACTGTTATAATAACGGAAAATATATCATTGAATAATATAAACTACAAAGTTATTTCCAATAGATTCACTTCTGGTTAATATGGATCAAAAGGCTAACACTAATAATTTGACTATTCAGGCTCGTTAAACTGATATCAATTTTAACTTTAAATAAGCGACCCACGTATTGAAAAATTAATTAAAATAAAACATGAACATACGTATTTGTGTTTCAGGTGTTGGACATGGCCATCGTCTTGTACGCGCCGTCGCTAGCCCTGAACGCAGGTACCGTACGTCACGTGATATCCAATCCATGTCTTAAGTTGTTGCCAATCTTGCACGTTAAAACATGGGAGTATTGGTGCGGACATTGACCGAAGTAATAGCTATGATACACTATACATAGACTCCATGAAAGTGTTTATTTGTGTCTTGTTCTGGGAAAATTGGGCTTAATGCATGTGCGTAAAGTGTCGTCCCAGATTATCCTGTGCAGTCCGCACAGGCTAATCAGGGACGACACTTTCCGCTTTTATGGTATTTTTCGTTTAAAGGAAGTCCCTTCTCACCGAAAATCTTGTTGAGGCGGAAATTGTCGTCCCTTATTATCCTGTGCGGACTGCACATGCTAATCTGAGACGAAACTTTACGCAAATGCATTATGCCCAGTTTTCTCAGAACGCGACACATTTAAAACCACGAAGCCTTGCTTCTTTACAAATAACGGGAAACAGCATCAACCATCAGGCGCAAAAAAAGCAATTAATTGACTCGAAGAGAACAAAAGATATTTTCGGCGTATTTTTACGGCCTTAAGAAACTTAGTCTTAACGTTTCCAATGAATAACCTCAAATTTAAATCTGAATTCGACTGAATACCCAAACGTATGCTTGCTTGTTATGCAGCAATACCAGACGACTGTATAACAAAGACTAGAAATTACGCGCGAAAACCTGTTAGTAAATATGATGACCAAGTAGATTGCTATAAACTTCGCCTTGTGGATTTAAAGTTTGAATATAACAAATGGTTACACCGAGGTACATGTACATGCACTTACTAAAATGTTGAATATATATCAGAACAACGATTTGTGGCTGCAGCGCCGTTAAATGTCGCATCGCCTTTATATGTCGCAGGCTACGAGATTTGTCGCAACGTTGCCGATAAATGCCGCAAGGAACGATACATGTCGTAAATCCTGCTGACGATATATGTCGCAACATTGACGACAAATGTCGCACACCTTTGTAAGTCATGTTAAAATGAAAAGTTGAAGTAAAATGACTAAAACTTTACGGTTAGATCTAGATTAACCGACGAGGTTCCACTAGAATGGTCAGTTTTTCGTTAGTATTGTCCGAAATGGTCAGTTGTGGTATTTTCCATTAATGTCAGTTGCAGTCAGTATTGTCCAAAATGGTCAGTTGTGGTCAATATTTACCCAATCAATTCTTATAATTCTTGGCTCAAGTAGCCAGTTGTTGATTTCCCTGTGCTAAATGGACTGCTGTTTTCAAGATTGGCCAAGGTTGTAAGATGTGATAAAACTTTAACATTATTACAGCAATACAATTACGATAAAATTGTGTTGCATATTATATGTTAGTTACATGACTGTGTTACATGTATCATTATCTTAGTTAATGTATTACTATTTTGCAGACGCACTGGTATATGCCGTAGTTTGTACGGGCACACTGATGAACTGACTGAAGACTGATATGTTCTTTTTATTTTATTTTCAATATCGTTGCCTTCAAGTAATGCTTAACATATAGGAAGCCTACCTCATCACCGTTTATCAGTGAACTTAGCCTTCTGTTAGTTATTTCCTTTACTTTCGTGAATATAAAAGTATTTGGTGAGTAACACTGTCAACGATCATCATCCGTACACAGTAATTTTGTTTTATTAGATTCCCGATCATTTTGGAATTTGAACTCGTACTCGTCACGGGATTAAATCCTCTGGTAGAATTGCCATTCTTTCTCTTTGATCTTTATGTTTCATTTTGACCCTATGAGCTTAAGGCATAGGTGTGTTGTGCGACAAGTTGTCTCGACATGGTAATCATTTCTGTCAAGTCATTTTAAAATCGCAAATACATCATTAACAGTCCGGAAAAAAATATCGGGTGATACGGTCATACATTTATATGCATGTACATACAGGAGCAGTGATAGATACTGTTAAATGTTCTATTAACTTAGTATTACCTTAGTATGATTTTATGAATAATCACATTTGCTAAAAGGCAATACAAAAATGTGTTTTCTTTCATACAGTATTTTTACCCAAATAACATACTAAACATGCAAGAAAACACATACTTTACATTTTGATGACCTGACGTATTGCACACATGTCAATAGTGAATTCTTTATAATAACAATAGCATGATAGATATCATTTTTCATTGATTCATTAAAAATGTTTGCATCAGCTTGACCGATATCATTAAAATAAGACACTGTTCACACCTTTGATTTATAACTTTCAACTGAAAAACGTTTGACCCGCGTTCTGAGAAAACTGGTCTTAATGCATGTGCGTAAAGTGTCATCCCATATTAGCCTGTGCAGTCCACACAGGCTAATCAGGGACGACACTTTTCGCCTAAATTTGATTTTCGGTAAGCAGGGACTTCCTTGAAACTAAAAATACCATAAAAGCGGAAAGTGTCGTCCCTGATTAACATGTGCGGACTGCAGGTTCCTATTGTCGTTTCTATTATTTTCAGTGCAAATCTTACTTACGTTTACAGGTGTTTTACCTTCCCTTCCAGATGGTGTTCGCCATTATGTATATAATCCATTACGCTGAAACACCATCTACATTTATATTTCCAGAGCCAAATAACATGAAAGACACACGTTCAGCAGTTACATTTACGAGACAGGTCTAAACACCGCTGTACATACGCTGTACATGTGCCAGAAGTGTATCAAGAACTTTGATTGTTATATTGTAGCTGGTTCCCTTGTACATGATGGACATCCTGAATCAGTACCTCGGACTGCCGGGACTTATGCTCTCTTGTATATTCAGCGGAAGTCTCAGGTATGGCCCAATCAAGTCATAAAATAATAAAACTAGAGTTTATTTGCACACGCATAATGAACAATTATTAATTCATATTTAATCCTTTATTCTGAAGTCTAATGATAAGGGCCCTGACATTTCCGGCCCCTTATTATCCTCATTGAACGCCAACGACGCTCATTTCTGTCGTTGCTTTAGTACATACTAGGAATTTTACATACATATAGTATGATTCATGTATGCATCACGTATTCGTTTACGTATACATATGGAACGCCATAGCTGTCTTACGTTGTCAAATTTCGTTCTGTCTTCTTTAGAAGGTGTCTTATTATGTTAATTAAACCGTCGTGATATTTTGTTAATATGTGGTGTTGACTTGTCAAAACACAGTCTTATTATGTCCATAAGACAGGTATGGCGTTCCATATTTACGCATGTGCTGTGCAGTACGATATCGTCCGGTCTGAACGCCGTGGCCGCGGTGATATTCGAGGATTTCGTGCGTCCCATGTGCTGCAAGGCCATTCCTCCGTCACGGGCTACTTTCCTCTCCAAAGTATTCGGTACACGTGCTAGTCGAAAGACTTATCGGTCATGCATCTTTCAGTATGTTGTTCGGGGTGATGATCACGGACAATATGACAAATGTTCATAGAGACGCTTAATATAGCTTTCAGTCTGGTTTATTTTATGGCCTAAGTGGACGTGTGCACTAAAAATGTCGAACTTATATAGAAACGGTAAAATGTGTGTATAATAAGGGTTATCCGGACTTTAACGTCATCATTCATCATGCACAATGAAGGTGTAAAATAACTAAGCACAGTTATGCAACGTGTCACACTTAAAGATCAGGTTTTCGCATATTATGGCTGTGTTAGACTGTAAGTTCATTATTTAGCAGGTAATTTAAAACTTATCATAAATGTAAAGCATGCGGAGATTACATGCCACATGCAAGATATGCAACTTAGTTCAATCTCTAACAAGGTATATTGTAAAATAAAACAAGAGCACCACTTAACGGGTGCCACGCTCGGCTGTGGGTGCAGTTTTTAATAGATGAAAGCTTGTCAGATTTTTTTAGAGGTCACAGTGACCTTGACCTTTGACCTAGTGACCCAAAAATGGTTGTGGTATGTAGAACTCATCAAGGTGCAGCAACATATGAAATTTCAAAGTTATAGGTTGAAGCACTTTGATTTTAGAGCCAATGTTCAAAACCTTGACAAAATGTTAAGGTTTAAGCACGACGCGGACGACACGCCGACGGACACGACACGACACGACGAGCTGGCTATGACAATACCTCGGGTTTTCTCCGAAAACAGCCGAACTAATAACACAACCTTTGTATCGACATGTTACCTGCAAGACATGCGTCCTTAGCTAAACGGTCAATGTTTGAAATATGGGCATGATTAATATTTTTTTCGGACTGTAGCATTCAAACGAAAATAAAACAAATTATATTCTTTGCGCCAACGCGCGATGATGAATTGTGTGTCCAAAGCTAAAACGGTATTTCCACACATAAAAATGGTGTTAAAACATCTACAAGAACCTTACAAATGTGCTATTATGCGGTGATTTTATTTATGCTTTCCGGTGGTTTATAGAGAAATATCAGTGAATTAAAACTGATAATTTCACTGTTTTAAACATTGAAAATTAACAGTGAAAATTATCGATTTACTGTGAAAGGACTTCATTTTTTGACGAAATGACGTCATTATCCCAGCGAAATTCTTTAGCTAAACTCTTTCACAATGTATAGAAACGGTGAAAAAAAAACAACATAAAATAAAAAGAAAATTTGTTGGATTCGGTGGTTCATAGAAAATATATATGTGCCACTCGTGAAAATATTATTTTTTATCATCACTCGTGAATTAAAATCGATAATCCACCGAATCCAACAAATATCCTCTATTTCCACCATCAAAATTAATTTTTATATAAAGAACAACATGAACTATAAATAGTGTTGACTGATTTTGCAAATTCTTCAACAAAATATATTTTTTTCCGTATATTTTATTCAGCCCACATTGTGCCTTTACATCGGAAAACCATTATTTTCAGTGCTCCTGTTAGGAAAACTTTTTACTTTCATTTTTTAAATCTCTTCTTGACAATACAATTGAGCTCTCCAGCTCCTTGGTTACTCTCTAGCAATTTAATGCACTTACTGAAAAGGTTGAAAATGTCAAAAAGCGCCAAAAAATGTGAAATAGTCGCTGTTTCGCTAAGATAAGACTAGCGTGCGTGTTAAATACGTTTCGGTATAAAGATATTCATTGATTTCATTATAAACTGAATAAATAATGTAATATACTTGTTATTGTAAGTGTGTTATTTATACACGCACAGCATTAACGTTTATTTGAACGAAACTGGTGGGTTTTTTTCCGCGTTGTACTGATCGAGCTGCTAAACCCGACATGTTATCTGTTTTTGGTAGTAGCGTCCTTAATGGAAACTGATAACTCGTTGCAGTTGACCGGGGCGTTTTTCGGAATTATGGGAGGACCATTGTTGGGGTTAATTTGCCTGGGAATGTTGTTTCCTTGGGCAAACAAATGGGTAAGCGATCGCGTTTTTTCAATCGTTTTCATATGAAACGAAATAAATATATATATATATTACATGAACACTGCATTTAGTATGATTTTGCACTATATTCCAAGTGTTTTTTAACATACAATGAACATGTATTAGTATGAAAATATTCTCCTGTCATTAACTGTTCTCGTGTTTTGGGTGGATTTGTAAGACTGGCAACCAGTCTATCTCTTCTGCTCTGGATTGGACTGGGCCAAGCTATCACAAGAACCAGCGTTGTGATTACGCCGCCGGTGGAGACTGTCGGCTGCAACTGGACTGCTATTAACAAAATGACCCCATCCCTCTCCTACCGACCACCACGCCGGATGCGCAAAGCATCCCGTCACTTCGAATTATGATAAATACGAGTAAGTTATTGTTTTTAGGTAAGTGCGGTGACAACACTGAGCTTCAACTTGCATATTTAAATCATTATGTCCAGAACAAAGTTCTTTTTTTAGTTTGAACCAACGAAAACACAAACATCATTGTTTGTGCATCTTGAAATTTATGTAAGATTCCAATGTTCAAATAGAAGATTTTCGCTGAGTTAAAATATAGATAAACATGCATTCTATACTTACCGATTATATGTAGGTAATTTTACTGTTATAAAAGTTTGTTTCATATGGCCTATTACAGTATATTTGTTTAAAATATGATTATCTCTTGGTTTAGGAACAATATACCAGGCTAAGGAAATAAAAAACTTGACTATACGCAAGAACACATAAATTTATTCCTGTCTATCGAAAACTGACATGCGCACCTTTTCTGTCATTTAACTAGGGAATACATGAAAAAGGCACACCGGAAAAGCGACACCAGCATCTCGCCAGTCTTCATCTAGACAATGACATCGCAACGCTACCTCTAATCGACGTCCGGGCTTAACTTACGCACGCTATCTGAAGTAAAATGTCCATTTTAAAGCGTTAGAAGTCTATTGGGCACCCGACGCTAGTATCTTATGCACATGACGTACAAATCTCAACAGTAAATCTGGACACTCGCACTACGTAAGCTCTGCCCATGAGCCACTATAGGCGGTGCATTTTTCAGCAAGTTAACCTTTTTTCTGAATCCACCTACAATCTAGTTGTAAGCATCTCGATATCCAATCGGCCGTTAATGCGAACAAAGCCTTCTAACGGTTAAGTTTTTTTCCATGTTTGATTGAAAGTGGCAAATCTAAGTAATATGCCCATTCAGAAGAATAACTGTTTTGGTGTCATAAATGACATTCAAATGAAACTAATCACTGAATGAAACATGGTTACAATGATATTTTATTTAAAAATTAACGTGTCTAGTATTTAAATATCACTCGGTAAGATTTACAGACATACGTCTTTTTTCGTCTTAAAGATTATGATTGTGCATAAACTCGTGTAAAGGACGTTTGTTCATTTGAAAGTCTTAAACACATGTATCGTCAATTTAAGCCATGCTTTTCATTAAGAAATAGTTATCGTTATTATATTGAAGTATAAATAAATAAATAAATATTTATATAAAAATTGTTGAATATAAATTAAAATATTTTTTGCAAATATCTCAAGTTATTGAAATTCATTTGCAAAATTGTTAAGTGCATAAAAGACCGCTTTTCCTGCAGTTTGTGTCGATATCCTCAGGTATAAGAATAAAGCTTTGAGTACGTCAAAAATTGGTGGCAAAATTTCACGTTGCGTTAAGCGTTATTGTGCAGTACATATGGAATTTTTGAACAAGAACACAGGCTTATCAAATAAAGTAAATCTGATGTACTTCACATTGCCCTAAGCAGCATTAAAATCTGTCTTTTATACTCTAGTTGATATTTTACGAAAAATTATTTTAAAAAGTTATTTGGAAAAAAGCAGTACTAACCGGTGTGTATACATCCATTAACGTTTAATTGGGAACCCAACAAAGTCACGTAATCCTGCAAGCTGATAATGACATCCCTACAAAAGGCAACAGTCTTATCAAGCTGGTGTACATACCGAATTTATAGCATGGCCTCTGCATCTTTGTTAGTTCCCAATGTTTTCCGGTTCATGGACCAGTATTCCATACGGAACTGTCCAGCCAGGTAGACAGAAAATAGTCAAAGACGACTGCTGTTTCTATTGACATTGCCCTTTCAGCAGGCCTGGATTTATTTAATACAATATTTAAAAAGGAAATGTTTATGCGCTGTCTTATTACTGTATATACTAGTACTTGTATACTTGGGAGAATAAATGTTGGAATTAAAACGTGTACCTGTTGAAATCACACTTAATATGTATTCCGGGCAGAAATGGAAGTACCGCTAACTTTTGCATCAAGTGGCATCAATGTATTGACGGCTTCGCGTCTCTCATACGTCGCCTTAAGGCACACTGCGTTTATGCTCCTCACAACAGCCTGACTCCATCTTAAGCGCGCACCATAGTACTGAAATATGAAATGTAAAGATTGAATGAAAATTTGGCATCTACCTTTTCACATAATTACACATGGAATAACTCTTCTCCCACTATTACTTGATTGAACAAGCTAAAACATAATTAATCATGAATAACGGCTTGCGGACGACATGGAAAGTGCCGTTTAACCGCTGAAGTCTTGTCAGCTGTTTGCCAGTGTTTGGTGATGGCGAACTCTATAGTCCTTTGTTAGATTAAATAAGTACATGTGTTCAATTGCAAGTACGTATAGCATAATTCTCACGGGCACGTTTGAGGATGAGCTTCAACGTCTGTGGTTTTTGAAGGTTGACGTCTGTGGCGCCGAAAACTTGTATAGCCTCTTCTACTATTCGTGACGGTCGTTAGACGGACACCATCTTCAATACGCCACGATGAAGACGATTTCTGTTATCTTCTTTTTTCTGTTTCAAATTATTTACAGGTTTACATTTAATTTCTAGTGTGTACGAAATAATCACCAAATAAAGATTTAGTCCTAGTTTGCATACTATTAAGTCGGTAATAGAGGTATTATCTCTTACTCTCATAGTATCGCTCCGCCTCATAGTATCGTGCCTTTAACGATAAAACCGTCAAGTAGTACTGGAAAGTTAATGTGCTATTTTTCTTCAATTTTTGGAAGTTGTAGTTTATTTGATGATTATCCATGGCTATTACAACGATCATTCTCGTGATTTCCGGTGTTCGTTGGAAAGTAGGTCATGTTTATTCCAGAGTGTTGATGCTTTGATTTTGAATTACGTAGCACACAATTATGTTAGTCTGTTTATGGATTAGAAGTAGCTTTATCAAATGTTTAATATGCCGATTATTTTTTTAATAAAATTTTGAATTACGTAGCACACAATTATGTTAGTTTGTTTATGGATTAGAAGTAGCTTTATCAAATGTTTAATATGCCGATTATTTTTTTAATAAAATGTAAAACTATTTTAAGAACAACGTGAGTAAGAGTTTCGTTTTTCCATTAAGTTACTTTTTTAGAGCAAGCAACTGCGCATAGTAACAAATCTAAGCAACCAATCAGAAGGGCCGATACTATGAGACAGTTTTATATGAAACAGCTTACTACAGTGAGCTAAGATTAGCGAGTATTTTGTGAAAACATTGCGGATTTAAATGCAGTTTTCGTTGTTATGTCCAAGAATACACATTTAACTATAGATTGACATATAACACATACGTGATTTGTATTTGTCCACTTCCAAAATTTGCATGTATTATTAAGAGGGTCGATACTACGGAAAGACGTGCTGTATTAAATCTACATGTTTGAAAAATTGCATGCGTTTCTTTTTTTGGTAAAAATAAATATATGGCTATTGAAAATCATTTACTGGCATTTGGTAGCAGCAAAGACCTATAAAATATATTTTATAGGTGTTCGGCAGCAGTGGATGCTTTTTCATTTTATTACATCAAAAACTTGAAAAGAAAATCTTTAAACACAATTTTATCATGGGAACCAGACTGCGTGATGTTACCGTTTTGAAATGTGACCGTAATGACCCATCTAGAAATCATTCGCTATATTCAGGTTACATTACACTAAATCATTGTGTATCCCTCCGTGGTCCATTCGAAAGTAGTGCCTAAAGAGTTCCTTTTCTCTTCTTGAATATAAGCCATTTAACAATGTGAGACATGTCTTTTGTGGTTATTTGTAAAATCCTGTATGTGTCTGGAGTACTTTGATGCCTTGGATTGGAAGCTAACTCAAAAGATGAACTTTTGAGGGTGTGTTTTCTATTGTGTGGGGCTTTTGTCGAAATTAGGATTCCTAAACACGTTTTTCTACGGTGGGATTCATTCGACAGCGATTTTCTTTCTTAGAAGTTGCGAGACGGTATGTTTTTGATTGCAATTATTGGAAGAGGACAGATCCATCTTTAAAATGATACCAGGTTCGGAAAAATTGATACGTCGAAAAGGCAAGAAAAATGCTGTGAAAGTTGTCAGTTTTATAATGGGACCCTATGGGAATCGGAATTAGTGTAATATAACCTACAATTACATCTCTTTAGTTCAATCGTGATACATCGGCTATCTCGGATTCCTCCGTAAGATTGATTTATGAAATAAATCGTCTGCTGATCCAGAGTGCTCTTGAGTTTAGGGTCGTCGAGTCAGTTTCGTATAAGCAATTTGGCAACGATGTAAGGAAACAAAAAATTTGCCGTAAAGAGACTGATACCGAAAGTTGGTCGTAGTTTTCAAGATGGCGTCTGTAAATCTCCATGCGAGAAATCGCAACGAAGACAAAATAATGTTATTTTATTGTTTTGACGATGCAAAAGCTTACATAAAAAGAAATGAAATTGATACGAATAACCTACATAATTGGTTACAGCACAAAAAACTTGGGTAATTCAGGTAAATTCATTTTATTATTTTGTTCATATATCTAAACGTAATGATTTCTGTTGAAAGAAGCATAAATTAATTATTCTTCAAAGTTTAATTGATTGTTGTGGTTGTAACCAGCTGGCGTTTGAAAGAAACTCAAACATATTTTAATGAAAAGAGAAAAGAGAGACATGTTAATCTTTAAAAAATAGTTGGTTTGAAAGAAACACATTTAGCTTTCCTTTTTGTTTTCCTTACAATATTGACACTGGGACCATAGACACGACCGTTTGTAGACCTTCGTCGAGTCAGTATTGTAAGGACAATTTGGCAACATGGTTAGAAAACAAACATTTTGCTGTAAAGAAACTGCTACCGCATGTTTGTCAAAGTTTTCAAGATGTCGTCTGCCAATCTTCACACGAGAAATCGCAATGAAGACAAGATACTTTTATTTAATTGTTTTAACGATGCAAAAGCACAAATTTAAAAACATGAAATTGATAGTATAATCGTAAAATAATCGATTATAGAACCAAAAAATTTGGCATTTCCATTTTTGTTTTCCTTACAATATTGACACTACCGTTTTGTAGACCTTGACTAGAGTGAATATTATTAATGAAATTGTTGTCAAATATTATCAATTATAAGTTGAAGAGAAATACAATTACCTTCCATTATTGTCATTTTGAATACATTGAATCAAGCTCTGATTATTTAACAAATTATCAGGGCTTTCCTTTGACCCGAGCTCCCGGGTTTTGACGCTTGAAAATTACTGAAGACCCCTTTTTGACTCTTGAGAAAATTACGTCATGCGTCACATTTGACCCGGGGGAATATACCAACTTGCGTCAACGAGATCAAAAGTTGTTAAGACTAAGCGATAATTGGCTCGGGGCTTCTACTACTACTACTACTACTACTACTACTACTACTACTACTACTACTACTACTACTACTACAACTACTATTACTACTACTACTACTACTACTACTACTACTACACCACCACCACCATTCACAGTGACAAAAAACGTATTCACACAATGGCTGCTACTACAACTAAAAGCCCATATAGGGGGGCATGCATGTTTTACAAACAGCTTTTGTTTCTATGGGATTTTAACCACAACTGTTCATGTTTATCTCCGACACATATTTTTAGGTCACCTGTCATGAAGTTACACGGTGAGCTTATGTGATCGTGTGATGTCCGGTGTCCGTTGTGCGTGCCTGCGTGTGTGCGTGCGTCCGTCCGTCAACAATTTGTTTGTGTAGACAGTAGAGGTCACAGTTTGCATCCAATCTTGATGAAATTTGGTCAAAATGTTTATCTTTATGAAATCCGGTTTGGGATTGTATTTGGGTCATCTGGGGTCAAAAACAAGGTCACTAGGTCAAATAATAGAACAACCTTCTGTAGACAATAGAGGTCACAGTTTTCATCCAATCTTTATGAAATTTGGTCAGAATGTTTATCTTGATGAAATCTGGGTTGGGATTTTATTTGGGTCATCTGGGGTCAAAAACCAGGTCACTAGGTCAAATAATAGAAAAACCTTGTGTAGACATTAGAGATCACAGTTTTCATCCAACCTTTATGAAATTTGGTCAGAATTCTTGATGAAATCTGGGTGGGATTGTATTTGGGTCATCTGGGGTAAAAATCTAGGTCAAATAAATAGAAAAACCTTGTGTTGACAATAGAGGTCACAGTTTTCATCCAATATTTATGAACTGTGGTCAGAATGTTTATCTTGATGAAATCTGGATTGGGATTGTATTTGGGTCATCTAGAGTCAGGAACTAGGTCACTAGGTCAAATCATAGAAAAACATTGTGTAGACAATAGAGGTCATAGTTTTCATCTGATCTTAATGAGTCAGGTGAGCAATTCAGGGCCATCATGGCCCTCTTGTTGAGTTACTAGGTCAAAGGTCAAGGTCACTGTGACCTCTTAAAAAAAAACACAAAAAAATCTGACAAGCTTTCATGTATTCAAAACTGCACCCGCAGCCGAGCGTGGCACCTTTAATGCGGTGCTCTTGTTAGCTTACCTGAGCACCTTGTTAGTATGCAGAATCTTTATTTTCATAAACAATACAATAGCAATGTCTCATATAAATCAGTCTTTACTGAATTGGAAAGCATTGTATTTAATAACGATTTTGTTAAAAAATAGGATCCAGATGAATCAGCTAAATGAACAAAAATCTTTTATATATAAACTTTGAAACATCAATGTAGCGCATCCTGTAAGCCATTTAATGCAAAAATAAACAATGTACATGTAATGATGGACACAGGATTTTAAAAATGTTCTTAAAATGGTGTTGATTTCAGTGCAAAACAAAAAAATTTGTTCTTATTGTCTTGATGAATGCTCAGATAAAAATATAAGATTTATTTCTTTGGACTTGGTAAAATGCTAACATTGATCAGATCATTCCATGAAGAGTAAAATGTTTACCCTTTTGTTTTATACTGACTACTATTATGATGAAATTAGACTTACAGTATCTGTTCTTAAACAAATTTGGTCCAAATAGTTGTCAAAACTCAACACTGTGTGATATCAGATAAAATATGCATTTTCATGTACATAAAGTTGTAAAGATATTAACATACTTTTCAGACAAAGACAGTTAGCAGTGAGCAACATTCATATGCTAAATAGAAAACAAGGCATGCAGTGCAGCTCTCCAAAAAATTGGACTGTCCTGCTTCTATCATTCTGAAGGAAGTGTTGATATTCACCCCTGAAAAGGTTGGATGTGTTGTTTTTCTTTTATTTAATTTACCCACAAGCAGGACAATTACTGTACATTACATTGTTTTATTGCAATCATAACACTTAAGAAACCTTACTATTGCACCAATGCTCAAAATCCACTGGTTATATCATCAATTTCTTCTGATTCCTACAAAATGTACATTTGTATTGTGTTTGCCTCATTTTTATTGTTTTTACCTCTGTAAAAGTGTGATAAGCAAAATATGATGACAATTAAATTAAACATCTTCATCCAATCATTTTTTTCTATTGTTGGTTTTAAGCACTGTTTAGGTTGTCAACATTATGTCATTTAATACAAGGGTTCATCAAGCGAGCTGGACAAAAAAATGGCTGCTTCTAATGTGAGGAGTGATCTGAGTAAAGGCATCAAGAAGATAATGGTGGTGTTTCCTAACATCGAACACAAGTACCATACAAGTGGAGAGGTACTGATATGTAAAGTAACACTCTGTAAAGTTAAATTTCTGTTGATTTATTTGCTGTAACATGTGATCAAAATTGTCAACAGTTGCCCCATCATGGGGATTTCTTGTTTACCTGGCACGTAATAATTTAAAAAAATGTAAAAATCTTTTGAATTTGACTTTTTGAAAGATGAATAGGATTACGCAGAATATTTAAAAATGTCATCAGACTGCTCCAGCTTTAAACCTGATTTGTTTGGCAGCACTCTGTACCTTTACATTATCCTAGATCTTTCCTTAAAAGATGATGTGTATAATAAAATAACTTACAATTAATTTTCTCTTAATGCTTGAGTTTTGATAGTTGTTATTTGACATCAAATAATAAAACTAAAGATTGTTAAAAGCATGCTCCTGGAATCAAAGGTAGCCACACGCCAGTGGTCGAATGATTTATATGGACTTTTATTAAAAATGACTGTTTAAAGACTTTCTTAAGAAGTCAAAGTTTTGCAATAATTAAGATAATAATAACGAAATAATGAGGAGAAGAAGGACATAAAGATTATGCCCTGGTTTCCATTATAATTTCTTTATTATTCCCTGCCGAAAGGCATAGGTATATTGAACTTGCAGTTGTCATTCCGTTTGTGTGTGTGTATGTCCATCTTCGCAATCAGCATATTGCAATATGTCAACTAGTAAATTACCTAGGTTGATGAAATTTGGTATGTTGAAAGAGGGACAAAAAGTTGAATGTACAATTTCCTTCATTTTTTTTTGCCTCCTGCGCAAATTATTGTTGCTGAGTTTAAAGAAATGAGTGGAAACTAAAAGCGTGCTGACTCAAAAAGTACGTAAGCAGAGTTGATAAAGTTTGGAGGGCATAAATGGCCGTATTGGGAATATGCACTTCGTGTCAGTTTCTTTAATATGGTTCAAATTTCTGATTGCTATGGTTATATAAATACAATGCAGCAAATATCCACTAGGGGGCTGCTGTTTTGTCTGTTAACAAGCTCTTGTTAATGTAAGATTCAAATTTTACTGATTATCTTAACTAATCAACAACAACGCACTCTGGGGTCACACTGTCTGTCAGACACTGAGACATCTACATCTTTTCATTTGACACCTCTTTATAATAATGTATTTATATTAGCTTGAAGATCTGTATTAAAATGCAGATGATCGTACATTGGGGTGATAATGTTTGCAAAGTGCATGTTTATATTAATTTCTGCTATTTAAATTTCTTATTGAATCTTCAACAGAACGCTGGGCTGTTGCAACGTATCGACAGTGATGTTACCTCAAAAATTAAAAAACTTGTGGTGGAAGAGGGCGTTGCAAATGTTGAAGAAATGCAATGCCATCTGACCTCATTTGTTATGAAGAATGTAACACCTGCTCCATCAAGAACTAAAAGGAGATTTGCCCCTACAAAAAAGTGATCAGATATCACATGAATAAGGCAGCAAAGAAGGGTTGTGATAGCAATGATGACCAACACAACTTAGTTCAACTTGTGAGTGTGCTTAGTGTGTAATTAACAGTTACTTCAATACAGATATATATTAATCACATGCCATACCCTGCTTCCCCTTGTAATATAATCATTACGAATATTTTTATCTTACACATGTGTAATATACTTTTTAAGGATTTTCATTGGCTTATTTTCGTTTGATTGACCAATCGCATTTTGTTATGTTGCTGAAATAACATTGCAACGTCAAATGACGTCACGAAATGTAAACAACATTTCGGATTTATCATTAAGTTTGCGAAAATATTTTAATAATTTTTTGTGTCCGGAGCCATATCTTGGAAGTGCTTTGGCGGATTTCATTGAAACTTGGTATGAGTATAAATATGGATAAGAGGATGATACATAACATTTGACAGAGTTATACATCTCATTAGGCGAAATTTAAGAAATTGTGTTATTATATTTTCATATATTACTTTTCGGCCTAAGATGCTAAGGTCATACATTGTTTTTTAAACGAAACATGCGACATAATTTTCCTTTATCATTTACATTTGTTGTAAATAGTGAACATATTAAAATTCTGATGTCTGATATTAATTTGCCTCTTGTGAATAGATTTGTACCATTGTTTTGTTAAATGGACCTTTTCACGTTTTGGTAAATTGACGAAATTGATTTTTTTTCAGATTTCAAAATTTTCGTTGTAGTTTTTTTTTTGCGAGGAATCGGTAATACTGAACATTTACTAAGCTCTACAATATTACAGTATTTGCATATTTTGATGATTTAAACACATTAAAAATTTAAAGCATTACGAAGGAATAATTTGGCGAGTTCTGTTGTTATCATTATATTTTGTGACAGTACGATGATTGCTGATATAAATTATAACATAAACATATTACTTACTACACGATCACAGATGGGCGAGTTGTTTAAGTTCTAGTCTTTTACTCAAATGGTCAGTTGTTTAAGACTAGTTAAGGATAACTTTTTTTATCTTTGATTTTATTCTTGTTTAATTATTGAGCTATTTAATTCCGATGTAAACATTTATCTTTTTACATTATTTTATTTATTTCATCATTTTTATTTTTAAAACTTCAACACATGCCAAAATCCGTGAAAATATCCATATACAGGTATGCGTTTATAATTGTTGGCATCATTTACGTCAATTTCTTTAAACTATGACTTTTTCCCTTCGCACCAAGACAAGAATATTAATTGATTAAACCAATGGTTATTGTTTGCTTTTGAATGTCTTACTATTGAACATTTGATAATCTCATCCGGAGGTTGTTGCTTTCCCGGGATTTTATTATTGTTTTGTTAATTTATTAATTTTCCAACGTTTAGAAATGTCATGTTTTGCTAACATTTATAAATGCATTTATACTTTTATTCGCACTTTGATCGTAGTACTTTCATGTTTGGCTTTCTTTCACATCGAACAAGTGTTTATTTTTTTTTATAAATATCATCTACGGTTGAGTGGTTCGATTTAACTTCTTTAATTTAAGTCGCATTCTGCAGAATACACCAAAAATATCGGGTTTGATGAACCTTATATATTTACTGTTGTGCCTTTCTTTTATTAATACGCTCTCCTTTTCTATATTTTGTAATTCGTCTGCAAAACAAAAGCGTTCATATTTGAGTTCTTTTATTGCTAGTTTATATTTTTTCTTGATTAAAAATCAATGCATTTTTTAGCATTTGCGTATATTCATAGTTTATTCGATGTTATGGTATGATTTTCTTGAAACGAGATGGTTTGCCACAGACGTGAATGGCAGCAATGTATAGATTGTGTGTAAACCATTTCTCCCATTTCACCTTGAATCGGTAAATATTAAAGATGAAGTTCGTGTAAATAATGCGTTGTTAAAACGTCAATTTTATCTGCATTTTAGGAGATGTATGATGTTAACTGTGTATAGTTGTGAAATTAACCATATTCGTCGTTATCGCATTAGTTATGGCGACACTCTTCAAAGATGATCTTAAAATACTTAAAGTTGTAATTATTGTTTATTTGTAACATTTTAAGTCTAATCCGGGTTTTCGCAACAAATAAATTTAACCAAACATAGGACTGCACTCAACGGCACTTATGTGGCCAAGGATGGTTAAATCTCATAGATGTGTGTTCATATTGAAATACCATATAAAGTTGTATATATTTATGTATGCATGCATGTATGTATGTATGTATGTAATGATATACATATTAGATATATTTAGTCTTAAAGCCTAACAATTGATCCATATGCATCACGCACATTTACCAATAAGGTGTACTCCTTTTTATCATGTTAATGTCATTATTTAAAAAAGTTGCAATATTATATGAAATCATGTATTCCCTTCATAAACATACCATGTTAACCAGTTCATAACAATATCGTCCATTCTTTATCTTCTACCATCACTTATAAATAAAATGTATAATCCATATATAATGTAAGCTATGAGCTTGTATAAGCTTTGTTGCTGAATAAATGTTGTTCTTGTTCTAAGCATTTTTGTTTGTAACAATTTTTGTCTTAAAACGGAAGATATGACATTATCAGAGAACATAAAGTCATTGACAATAACAATCCATTAATTATAAGGTAATTACAGTGTATAACTTCTAAATTGTAATATAGACCGTATAACCCTTTCTCCCATAAGAAGCAAAGTGAAAATTGATTTTGCAACCAGCATAAACCCAGAACAGCAACTCGCAGTCTGTTAAGGTTTTATGCTGTTTGTTACTCATCAGTACATAAAGATTGGAAATGAAGCATTTAAAACTTGAATATGTTAAGAAAGGACTTATTTAATTTAATTTTCTAAAGGACTTTAAATGCATCAAAGTGCATTTGTGAGAGGTAAAGGGATAAGCACATGAGATTTTTGTTGTCCTTCATTTATAAAACCCGATGTATAAGCACGATGTGATCGTTGTCTAGACGCATACCAATATGGGTTCATGTGTTCCTCAACGCTATTAAATCCGTAAAATAACATGTGCATATTCTATGGACAAAGATAAACAGAAGTGGATCAGTTTCTTCATGCAATTGAAACCGTATAAAGAAACTCAATTTATTCACTCGATGCTGATTGATTGGGTTTTATTATGCCATACGATGCAGATTTATTGGGTTTTATTACACTATAATGCAATTAAGACCATATATTCGCATGTGAACGTTAACTGGGCGCAGATAAATAGGCATCCATCCCTGGTTTCACCCGAATTGTACCGTATAAGCACGAAGTGGACGTTGTCTGGATGCTTTTTTGGAGGGGGTGGGTGTATTAATTATACATTGGTAAAAAAAATATAAAAAATAAAACACGCGGAGATTTCATGCACGTACATCAATCTAATTAACTTAGTTATTTGATGCAATTAATAGCATTGAAGCACACTCAACAGGAGCCCCCCCCCCCCTCCAGGAAGCCCCACGATTAAAGTGATTTTGAAGGTTTTGTCAACCACTTTCCGGACATGTCACGCCTTATTTACTTTCATCAAAGTACCTTCTTATAATGCCAAAAATATGCATAGTTTATACGCCGGGCGACACAGAGTATAAAGTTAAAACATTTTAGCGATTGTCTGTGATTAGTGGGCAATTTTGAGTTCGAAGAAGAAGATAAAAATGAGTTTACATAGGTGATTTAGATCTAGCTAAGTGTGAAACATCAAATGATTTGATCTTTACTTTGAAGATTTTAGGGGGGGGGGGGGGGCGTACGCCGCGTCCGCTACCCTCCATTGGAGCCGCCTATGCTTAATGTGTTGACTCTCGACTCAGGTTGATAGGGCTCTAAATGCTCTATAATGCACGTACGACCGTATGTAAATGTTACTGGGCCCAGATTACCGTTAAACCATCATTTTTAAACACGAATATAACCGTTCACGCGGGATATAAAAGAACGTCTGGACGCAGAATAATCGGCGCTCATTAGTTCCCAAACGCTATTACACTCGAATTCGCGCAGATAGTCCATAGATATATATCAATGAGTTATCCCATGCATATCCCAATCTCACTCAATTTTATGGACGCATATATTTAAAGGGTTCAACTATGGGATAATGGACGTATATAAGCGCATGTCATGTAAACTGAGCACAGATCATTAGGGACCAATAATTTATAAACCCGATTTTAACGTACATTATAAGCACGATGCGAACGTTATCTGGATAAAGATTTATAGGCGCCCATTACTTCACCAACGCTATAACACCCGTATAAAAACTTGCGAAGAGACGCAGAGACGCTGGTAAATAGAAGATACAGGATCTTCACTATAAATCTGTATTCTGAACTCCTAATAGTGTGCCTGTCTGTATCTAATGATGTTTGCAGAACTCCACATGATGTGCAAGTGTGCATCTAAAGCATCAAATTAGTTCACGCAGACAAATAGGGCTTTATAACACTCGTAATTCATACTAGCCGATCCGCAAAATAAACACCTCGCTCACGTAGTGCACAATCAGCACTATAAATCTGTATTCCAAATGTAATATGTTTATTCACAATATTCTCACTATAAATAGAGATATAACTACTTATCATTATCAAAGTAACAAATTTTATTTAATACTTTTAAAATCCAATGAAAATAGAAGGAAAAAATCATTGTCGTAAATGTTGCTGCAAAGGCGTTGTATTTCCATATTTTTTTGCCAAATAGTTTTCCTTCCAAAACTGACACGACCGTTTAGGGTAGGGGTAACCTAGAGTCTTTAAAACTCAATTAAATATTTAATGTATTTCTTGTGGATAAAAACATTGAAACTAATGACAGCTCCCTAGCAAGGAAATTGTGAATCTGCAAAACGGAGGTTTTCACTTTTGGCGGAAGTCAATACTTCACGCTGCAGAAACAGAACAGAACTTTGAGGTAAATTGTGATCAAACAATCAATTGATCTTTTATGCTGTTGCATTGTGTTATTCAATACACCTGTGAAATCATCGTTGGGTACCTTTACTCTTATTATATATATAAGGACCAAAAAATTGTTTCAAGTACCTGTGCTTAAATCTTAACGAACAAGAAAGTGTTACAAATGGACAACACATTGATGGGGTTGATAAATGCTATGATATTCGATCAATATTATAGACGTAAGATTTTGCATAAAACTAGAATTTGCATTAAAGAACATGTATATATTTATTATGTGAAATTATTAAAAAGCAAACAATATTTATGACGGGTGATGGACATTTCATGCCGCTACCAGTTTGTGACACTGCTATATCTATCTATATATACTGTCTAACTCCCCTTTCGGGTATTATATTAAAGTCACTTGTGTATATGTGTAGGCAGGCATTGGACTTTTTGTCACACTGATAAATTGATAATATTTAGACAGATTGCTGTAAATAATACGGTTTAGGTGTGAATCATAACGGGAAACTTCCGCACATTTTATTGTCACCTCTGTACAACATAATAACTACATTGTTTTATTTTAAGATAATTTATTCAGGTTAATTGTATTCTTTACATGCATTTCAAGCGTTTTCAAGATGATTTAAAAGAATACATTAACAAAATGTATTTCAGTTGAAGATTTTACATATTTCATTTTATACATTAAAAATATAGAGAGTTCTTCTACTTCTTCTCTTTATTTTACATGTTTATATTATACATTAACAATATGGAAAGTGAATACATACATATATTGAAAAAATGTTTCGATGCACAAGTGCACAAACATATACAAAAATACACATTTCAGAATTCCTCTTCGTCGTGGATCTGGTCATGTGTTGTGTCCGGTTCCAGGCCTATGATGTGACTGCATATCCTCAGTAGTAGTAAAAGTAGTAAAAGTAAATCATTTTTATTTTTCTTATACATAATTATAATTGTTGACCCTGTTGCAATTTACTACGTAGAGAATAATAGGTTATTGTTGATTATAGATCAGGTTTATCATGCGTGGCTTAGAAAACAAAAAGCACGAGCCTTGGCGAGTTGATTATAGATGATATTTAATCAACAGGGCTTTAATCAACCGAATTCGCTGTAAAAGTTGGATAAATTACTATACATCCCGTTCTGATTCACACCTTTATGGTATTATTCACACTTATCTGGCCATATATTATCAGTTGGATGAAACATCTACCCATTTTCAGCACAAATATCAGTGGCACATATCAGAAGTGAAACAAAACGTCCATAAACTTTTATGAGGGTTGAATTCAAGTTAATTCTATTAGTTTTATTAGCTCATCTATTTTTTGAAAAAAAAAAATGAGCTATTGTCATCACCTTGGCGTCGGCGTCGGCGTTGGCGTCAGCGTCCGGTTAAGTTTAGCGTTTAGGTCCACTTTTCTCAGAAAGTATCAATGCTATTGCATTCAAACTTGGTACACTTACTTACTATCATGAGGGGACTGGGCAGGCAAAGTTAGATAACTCTGGCGTGCATATTGACAGAATTATGTGCCCTTTTTATACTTAGAAAATTGAAAATTTTGGTTAAGTTTTGCGTTTAGGTCCACTTTTCTCAGAAAGTATCAATTGCTATTGCATTCAAACTTGGTACACTTACTTACTATCATGAGGGGACTGGGCAGGCAAAGTTAGATAACTCTGGCGTGCATATTGACAGAATTATGTGCCCTTTTTATACTTAGAAAATTGAAAATTTTGGTTAAGTTTTGCGTTAAGGTCCACTTTTCTCAGAAAGTATCAATTGCTATTGCATTCAAACTTGGTACACTTACTTACTATCATGAGGGGACTGGGCAGGCAAAGTTAGATAACTCTGGCGTGCATTTTGACAGAATTATGTGCCCTTTTTATACTTAGAAAATTGAAAATTTTGGTTAAGTTTTGTGTTTAGGTCCATTTTATTCCTTAAGTATCAAAGCTATTGCTTTCATACTTGCAACACTTACTAACTATCATAAGGGGACTGTGCAGGCAAAGTAATGTAACTCTGACTGGCATTTGGACAGAATTATGTGCCCTTTTTATACTTAGAAAATTGAAAATTTGGTTAAGTTTTGTGTTTAGGTCCACTTTATTCCTACAGTATCAAAGCTATTGCTTTCATAGTTGCAACACTTATTAACTATCATAAGAGGACCGTGCAGGCAAAGTTATGTAACTCTGACTGGCATTTGGACGGAATTATGGGCCCTTTATACTTAGAAAATTGAAAATTTGGTTAACATTTGTGTTTTGGTCCACTTTACCCCTAAAGTATCATAGATATTGCTTTCATACTTGGAACACTCACAAACTATCATAAGGGTACAGTAAAAGGACAAGTTGCATAACTCTGGTTGTAATTGTTATGGAATTATGGCCCTTTTTTGACTTAGTAACTTTGAATATATGGTTAAATTTTGTGTTTCAATCCACTTTACTTCTTAAGTATCAAGGCTATTGCTTTCAAACTTCAAATACTTTCATGCTATCATGAGGTTACTGTACCTGGCAAGTTGAATTTTACCTTGACCTTTGAATGACCTTGACTCTCAAGGTCAAATTATTAAATTTTGCTAAAATTGCCATAACTTCTTTATTTATGATTAGATTTGATTGATACTTTGACTCTTACCTGACATACCACAATAGACTCCACCCAAACCATCCCCCGTGCCCTCCCCCCTCCCCCCCTATTTTTTTTCTTTTTTTAAGATCATCTCACAAATGACCACCACACCCTCACACTATACCCCCACCCCCCACCCCACCCCCCTCCAAATATTTTTTTTTTAATTTTTTTTTTTGAATATTTTTTTTTAAGATCATCTCACAAATTACCACCACACCCTCACACTATACCCCCCCCCCCATTTTTTTGTTTAAACGGTTATGTTTGAAATACCGTCCAACTATCGCACCCAAAAAATCCCCCCCCATCCCCACCCCCCCTCCGTTTTTTTTTTCTCGCTTTTTTGGAAGATAATTTAATAAATGTCCACAACCCCACACTATACACCCCTCTTCACTCCACCCCTCCCTCCTTTGTGATTGAAAATGAGAGTCCCTTCACCTTTAAAAAGAAAATAGATGAGCGGTCTGCACCCGCAAGGTGGTGCTCTTGTTTTAATTTAGTTTTACTTTAATAGTACACATGATAAACAATGAAAATGTATTTTTATTGTTTACTTATTGATGAGCTTGAAGCGGTGTTCATGACCACTAATATTTATTCAAACCCGCTAACTTAGTGTTACCACGTTTGAGCAAAAACAAATCGGTCAATACCATGATCATTGCTATTACTTGATGGTGAAACAAAATGGTAACAACAAGGAACACACCTTACTCTGTCAAGATAAACCCTTCTCGAAAAAGTGCACTAAATGTACATTTAATGCGCATTAAATGCGCATTAAAGCGCATGTTATTGGCATCGTATTTTTTTGCTATAAAAAATACGGTGCCAATAACATGCGCTTTAAAGCGCATTAAAGCGCATTTAACTAAACAAGTGCATTTTTTGTTCAAATAATACACTGTTTGAGTGTATAAATGCACTTTAGTGTGTATTTTAAAGTGCATTTAAGTGTATTTAAGTGAAATAATACGCTTAAGTATATTTAAGCGTATTAATTCGCTTACCTTTTTTTTGTCCCCCAAAAAGTACACTTGAAGCGTGTTATAAGCGTTTTAATTTACTTAGGAAAACATGAAAAAACACTTAAATACGCTCTAGTGTATTTTTTGAAAAAATATGCTCTATAAAGCGTATTTTGGGGAAAAAAATATGCTCAAGTGTATTTTTTGAAAAAAATACGCTCTAGTGTATTTTTTGAAGAAAAAAAACGCTCTAGTGTATTTTTTAGTGTATAAGTGCACTTAAGTGTATCTTTGAAAATGTCTATTAAAAAAACATTCATTTGGATATGAACAGTGGCCGGTTTAAATGATCTGAAAAAACAACAACAAAAAAACTTTGAAATAAACACATTTATTAACATAAATCATTTAAAAATAAACAAGTAGTTAAGACCATTCTGTGGGTGCTTAAAAGCTTTTCCGCTTTCCTCTGCAACTGCTTCCCCCTGTCCCTATACTTTTTGGTTTACATTGTTCCATACAAAGAATGAATTGAAAAATAACATATCAATATACATTTTTTTCAAACAATATCACAATAAATTACAATGGCAAATAAAATATGTTGAAAGACAAAGACATACATGTAGGCTTACCAAACTATGCAATTAAGGTATTTAACGGGTACCGGCAAAAGTTAACTCCGCTATCACGTGTAAAGATTGTACATTACTGCAGTGTCCGAAACACGATCATAAACATAAGCAGTCACAAAAGGGACCGTAAGATAAATTGAATATATGCATTTATCATAAAATGCTATATTTAATCACTCCTTATTACTAATAGAGATTTCAATATACATGTAAAGACAGTTCAATTTGCGTAATTAATATGCAGGGTTTTTCCGTTTGCATGCTAAATTGAATTTGTATTCATTCAATGTAAACGAAACGTAAATTCATTCAATGTAAAAGAAAATTACCACAATATTTAAAAATAGTACTGTTTGCCGCTTTTTAGGGCTTTGTTTTTTTTAATTGATTAAATGCACCTCTTACTCTATTGATTGCTGATGAAATAAAACACTATCCACACCACCGCTGATGAAATAAAACACTATCCACACCACTTATAATTATAATACAATTAATATATGTTTTATTAGTGTTGAATTATAATTTATTCAAGTCTTATTATCAGAAAGAATACGGATAATGTATTGTTTTGTTTTGTGGAATTTTCAGTATTTAATCTTCCGATCACGTTTACTCTATGCTAATAACTACTTCGTTTTTTTATGAAGAGGAAATTTTATTTGTAAATTTACATTTATTTGGTACTAAATATGCTATATTTGCACTTTAAAAAAAAAGAGTTTTAATGTTTATTTCGTTTTTATTATCAATTTATTGACTAAACAAAAGCCCTTTCTACATGTTTTACGTTACTGTAACCAGTGTTTTTTGCCAACCAGTCAGTGCGCATGCGCGGAAAATCCCGAATGTAAACAATAACAATTAACTCGTCTATACAGTTTGAAAATGAACTAAGATGTGTGGTCTCATTTGGCTGTCTGGACTGGCTGGAAGTGTGATGCCTTTTAAATGCATTAACCTGTATAGTTTTACCTCTCAACAAATCCAGCTTTTCTTAGTCAAGCACAGCCCACTCTCCTGCTCCACTCTAGTTGGCCAACTCTTGAAGGGTAAAAACCTGGTGTAAAAGTCCATACATTAATTAGTATCCCCCTGTTTCTTCATTTTTAAGCAGGTGATAATGCACATTCTTTCCTTGGGGCAAGAGTTTTACCTTTAAAATCAAAATATAAAAGTTCTCATTAAATATGAGGGAAAGAAATCCATTCAGTAATGGCCAGACTTGGCTATAAATAAAATTAAAGATGACAATAACCCTAAAACACAGCCATAATAATTCACTGTACACAACATTTAAACTTTTTAATTTATATATTTATCTATTTTTGTTTCAATTGGTGTTATTTTTCCTTAAAATTACAATGCATTTACTTATCCATATACCAGAGACAATACATTAACAATGATAATGATCATAATTAATTCAATGAACTTTATTAAAAAAGGGATGCAGAAATGAAAAATACAAACCTGTTACAACTGTTTTTCAGAATCCAGCCACTTTGAACATCCTTTGATTTACTACATTGTAGTAAATACACATTGTTTTCATCACACAATTCTTCATGCTGACAGTATTTCAAGACATTTGACACTACAAGTACAATTTTAAATCTTATTTTGCTAAATTATGTCTAAAAATGTAGCTCATTTTCAGTTGCTGACACATGCTTGTTTATACAAATTTACTTCCTGTGCCCTAAACCAATCAACAGTGGCTTGTTTTCAAAACAAAAACTATCAACCAATCAAAAGTATGCAGATGATTTGCACCCCTTTGTTAGGCATTGCTGCATCACTGATAAGAGATTAGTGTTTATGATGCATATTTGATTTAATTGGGGGAGAGCTGATCTCTTATCTGCTGTGTCAGCTTGAGATATATCTACTGATGAAGGCAAATTTCAACACCAAAATATTTATGGAATAATACACATCACTGATAACAATTCTTCTCTGTGTGACCTTCAATTGAATATCATTACTGAGAAATGACAATCTGTTCATTGTTTATGAAATCACAAATTACAATACATGCACAAAACCCTTAGCATATTATATTTAATTGTGAATATTTCAATTTAACATACTGAATGGTGTTAGAAAATTATAATTCTATTATAAATATTATTTGAATTGCCTTTTTAAAAATGTGTTTAGTAGTCAATGTGGTAGATATTAATTTTATTTGGGTTAAATATCAGTATAAGAAAGTTGAGAAAATATAATTTTAATATTAAAAATATTGAAAGTGTCAAAAATATTATGTGGGCTTGCCAGAAGCCCACATAATATTTTTGACACATTCAATATTTTTAATTATTTACCCACAGCCTGATTTAGTTGAACTTGTGCTTTTTAAAGCTGTAAAACGTTGTTGTTAAAATATTTATTATGAAAAGTATAATTTTCTTGATGTTTTCAAATAATCATTAACATTTGATAATGTCATACATAACACTTGTTTTTGTGTTGTTTTTGTAAATACTACAAAAATTTTACTACTAATATATAATGTATAAAAAGTATAAAATATGTTCAGACCCAGAAAAGATACAGTTATTAATACACTCAAATACACTTAAATTGAAAAGACGCACTGTCTTGGAAAAGATATAGTAAAAACGCGCTCTAATTTCGAAAAATACACATTAATGCACTTAAGTGTACTTTTAAAACGAAAGACGCAGAAAAAATACACTTTTTTTGGAGAAAGCGCAGAATAAATGCACTTATTAAAGTGTATTTTGTTAAAAAGCGTATTTTATTTCGAGAAGGGAAGTTTCCAAACAATGCAAAAATGAATCATTTAGGGATTGGCTTCTAATGCACAGTACACATTACCCGGTATTGTTGACAAGAGGAGCCCTACTTTAAAGCGAGATTATACGATTTTGTCAAACATTTATGAATTCTTATGAAATGTGTAAAAAACTTATACATATATTTTAATATAAATTGAAATAAAAGTTAAGCAGAACATGTATCGAAAAATGCAAAATAAGCCGGATATTTAATTCTGAAATCGAAAATGTCTGTACAGTCGAATTCGCCAGCATGTATATCATGCATGTAATATTTGAATGTAAATTTAGTTTTAGTGCAGATTCGTTCATACGACACAAAGACACAATTTTGTTTTAAGGATCATTTTAATTTCCTGCAACGATATCTATTCATACTACACACTAACACTAACTCCAATCCTAATGAAAAGACGAAAGCATTCCCAAATATTACATTTAAATTACTCTAAAGTGATTGGAAGAGTTTTCTCAGACTTTAAAAGTTGATTGTTATTAGTGTGCAGACGGTTGTTAAAAGAGAAATTTTGACAGCAATAGCTTTGCCTGAATAATGGCCTTTTCTGTTTGTCTGCTGTGGAATTAATTATTGCTTTGACTGTGTCCAAACGTATGTTGTTTGGGCATCAGTATCTGATACACATTTCTAGCTAATATGTTATCATGCTGGCATGTAAAGATTTCACACATCTTGTGAAGCTGATTCATTATATAAAACAAGTGTGTAATTCCAAATGGTTAAAGTACTGTACTATTTTACATGAATGATAGTAAAAAACAACCAACATATTACTAAGTATGTTTGTGCGGTATGAAATATTGTATGATCATTGCCGCTGTTAAGTTTATCAGTGCATTGTTTGGTATTTTGGTCTTTCTATGTTGCTCTTTATAACAAGCATTTTGTGTATCAGGTTTTCTTGTGTATCAATCATATTTACTGTTGGTTGTTTATAGTAAGATTCTATGCAATTCAGATCTATAAGGATGGCAAAGGGAGTCACTTTGTGGATGCCCAAAACAATGCCACCTCTAACTGGATGAGATATGTGAAGTGTGCTATGACGGAGGCAGATCGGAACCTTGTAGGATTGCATTACAAAGGAGGCATCTATTACTGCACATTTAAGCCAGTTTCACCAGGTATATACCCCCTTTTGTATGACTAAAGATATAAATGTTCAATGTGGATCTGTCTTATTAGAGCAGTCTCAACTTGTTTATACGGGTTCAATTGACATGACGCCTTATCTATGATCGCTCCGCCCACTAGAATTGATCCACCAATCAGCGATCGATTAATCGGGCGCACTCGTTAGCAACGACCTGTCCGCCATCTTCTAGACAAGCTACATGTTTAGGTTCACTTTTATTCCAACGAGTTTCTTTTGTTTTCCTCTTTAAAAAAACGATTAAAAATGGTTAAACGGTGTCAATGGGGATTATGTAACTCGGACAATCGATATCCTGAAAGATTAGATGGTGACATTTAATTTATATCGTTTCCAAAGCCGTAAAGAGATCTTGAGAAGTGTAAGAGATGTATAAATACATGAGGTCGTCACCACGAACAACTGAACGTCAACACTGTCAAAGACAATTATAGGGTTATTATTTTTATCGGATATACTAGCAGATTTAAATAGTTTATGTTATCGATCTGATTATCACATAATATTTCTCTTTAAAAAAAATTAGGTTTATCAGTTACTAGGTCAGAAGCGAGGTTCATCTGCATTACTTAAAGAGAAATAAAACCCAGCATGAAGCCTTATTCATGCTGTGTTTTATTACTCTGATAGTAATGCACTTAATTGACATCATACATGTTATTTGAAGGTGACATGTGATATATTATCTTATTAACAGTATCTACACATTTGCACTCATGTGGTGTCACCAATAAACGCTTTTAATCCACACTAGGAGCTCGAATGCCTAGATCTCATTTTTTAAACGAGTTTCGTTTATTTTGTTCGGATTAAAAAACGGAAATGAAATATGCAAAAACGGTGTAAAAAGGGTTAATGCAACTCTGACATTTGGTATCCAGAAAGATAAGTTAGATGAATTAAATTGATACCATTTCCAACGCGGCAATGCGGTCTTGACAAGAGCGAGTAGAAGCTTCAAGAATTACCGAGATCCCCTTTATAGAACATTAATTTATTTCACAAACTTGAAATGTCATATAAGCAATAACTAAGCATGATTAAGTCTGTATTATGTCACGTGTGCATGTAAAATAATTGAGAATTTTGGTACCCAATTCGTGTAACTTTACGAAATCCCCGTTAAAAATCGCGTTTCTGTGTGTGTCAGAAACAAGTGATAACCATTTTGTCATTATTTTAATAAAGACGTATCGATAAATGCTATTGTAAAAGAGTTATTATTACTGATATTAGTTAACCAATAAATGCGGTAACTTCGGGGAAGTTGGTACCTGCGCGAGCGTCTGATATTGGTAGCCTTATTAATTTATAATAGCCTGACCGTATTCCATTTCGTACAACGCTAATTTTATATCAGACAATGTCCAAACTTACTGTGTTGTTTTTGCGCTTTTAATTATAGTGATTGATAAATGTCCCATAAGCAATGTTTAATATGATTAATATTATACGCAATAACATGTGGGATTGAGGTACCCACCCGGCGTCAGAAAGCGCGTAAAACTTCACCGAATTCCCAGTAATAAAGCGCTATTTCGCGTCAAATACACGGGTAGGGGGAATGTTTCGGTAATAATTTTGTTAATAACACGGGTAAATACCGGTGAAGTGTTAATTTATTGCAAATACCACCATTACATGTAATAACGGGTTCGATTTCGGTAAGCGCGCAAGCGTTTGAGAGCGTGTTTAATGTACCGATTTACCCGTTATAAATAGCTGATGTTCTCTTTAATCGTATATTTTTTGCATTTGCAGAATAACTAAATGGCATCAACCCCTTTACAAGTCTAATATGGTGTTAAACAAGTCCATAAAATCATCCGGAATATCGCGTAAATCTATATGCAGTCTATAGGCAAAGAAGCCATTTTGGTGTTAGCTTGTCTAGGTTTTCTTCCCTCAGAGCCACGTGATTAAGTGGGCGGAGCGATCACTGATAAGGCGTCATGTCAATTTCCTGTACGTGGGTGGAAGTTTGTATGATTGTCTTCATACCAGAAAGGTGTTATTTTCTCCGGATTATCTTATTTCCCCCACAGCGCAACACAGCTATATGAATACCCCAGACTAATAAAAAAATAGGTGGACATTATAGCTTTAATTCAAATGTCATCCCAATATAGGCATCCCGGAAAACGCAACTTTTTGGAAAACCCCGTTATCTGCTGGTACAAATAAACATGACCAATTTATAATCCTTTCAAAATCACACACCGTATCAACCGTTATTATTGAAAGGAAGCTATCATTGGTTGATATAATGGACCAGCGTTGTTTGTACCTGGGTGATAAGTGGGTTTTTCTAAACTCGTGCTTTTCCGGGATCAGTCTATTCTGAGTGCTGTCTTAGACACACTCCAGATCCTTGCATAATGCAGCCTCAGTCGTAAAACTAATAAACGTCATTATATACACAACACTTAATTAAAGGTCAATCTAAGTAATTGAAAAAAACTGCTTCTCACTACGTCTAAACAATCTTTAAAAAATAATGTTTGTTTTACCAACTTGCCTTTCTACTCCAACATTCCCTTTAAATTATTTAACATTTGGAAATAGCAAAAAAACACATAAATAACCAAATCTTTGAGTTTGAATTAAAACCTGTCCTATATTTCAGTCTAAGAATCGAAAACAGAATATGTTGAGATCAACAAGAAGAACGTACAATTTATATATAATACAATTAACACATTTACACATTTTTATGCTCCCGTTAGGGTGGCCTATAGCAGTTGAACTGTCCGTCAGTCAGTATGTCAGTCATTCTGTCCGTCCGTCCGAAAAAAACTTTAACATTGGCCATAACTTTTTCAATATTCAAGATAGCAACTTGATATTTGGCATGCATTTGTATCTCATTAAGCTGCACATTTTGAGTGGTGTAGGTTCAAGGTCAAAGTCATTCTTCAAGGTCAAAGGTAAAAAAAATAAATATTTCAAAGCGGCGTTCTCATGAAGATGCACATTTTGAGTGGTGGAAGTTCAGGGTCAAGGTAATCCTTCAAGGTCAAAGGTAAAAAAAATATAAAAAAAATTTCAAAGCGGCGCAATAGGGGGCATTGTGTTTCTGACAAACTCATTTCTTGTTAAGATATAAATGTGGGGTATCAGTCACATTTGTTACAAAGTTCTAGTTGAGACATTCAGTGTTTGTTGAAAAAAAAGTTTAAGATTTGTAGATGTTTTATAAATAATTTGTTAATATTTCTATTGGTTCAGGTGAGGAGCTGCTGGTCTGGTACAGAGATGAATTAGCCAGAGAACTTGGCCTCATCGGACCCAAAAACCTGTTGAGCAGTTATTCAAGTAAAGACAGTGATCACTTTAAGGAACACATGAGAATACAAGCAGGAGAGAGACCGTACAAATGTGAAGAGTGTGGTAAAGCATTTAAACTGAGTGATCACTTGAAGAGACACATGAGGATACATTCAGGAGAAAGACCCTACAAGTGTGAGGAGTGTGGCTATGCTTGTAGCCAGAGTAGTTCATTAAAGAGACACACGAGGATGCATACAGGAGAAAGACCGTACAAGTGTTCGGAGTGTGGGTATGCATGTAACCAGAGTTATGACTTGAAGAGACACATGCGGATACATACAGGAGAGAGACCATACAAGTGTGAGGTGTGTGGTAAAGCATTTAAACATAGTGGTTGCTTGAAGACACACATGAAGATACATTCAGGATAGAGACCATACAAGCGTGAGGAGTGTGTTTATGCATGTAACCATAGTGGTACCTTGAAGATACACATGAGGATACACACAGGACAGAGACCGTACAAGTGTGAAGAGTGTGGTTATGTTCTGACTTGAAGAAACACATGAGGATACATTCAGGAGAGAGACTGTTCAAGTGTGAGGAGTGTGGCTATGCTTGTGACAAAAGTGGTGACTTGAAGAAACACTTGAGGATATATTCAGGAAAACACTGTATAAGTGTGAGGAGTGTGGTTCTGCATCTAACACTAGTGGTAACTTGTAGAACACATGAGGATACATAACTGAAGAAATATTTAAAACAGAAAAATATCACAAATCTCTGAAAAGAAGTGTCAGGGCTTATTGTGATTAATATAAACTTGTATAGTAAGATAGCTTAACAATCTTCTCTTAAACGATAAGCCATGAAGGTTTAACATTTGAAAGTTAAATTATATTGTGTTCCTTTACCAATTTTGTTAAAATCATGCCCCTGTAATAAAAACTTGCCTTGTCCTGCATCTATTTTGTCTTGCGTATTACGTATATACAGAACACTTAGAAAATCTTTCTCTCTGAAACTATAAGACCCAGAGTTTTGGTATTGGCATCTAACATAAATTGAGCTTCTACTAAGTTTGTTCACAACTGGCACATTGATGTAACCTGTGTTCCATATATGTAGTAAAATTGACAACAATCAGTGAAACCCCTATGCACACGGGTTTGGTAGTTAGCATGATACTGGCATGGTTGTTTTCAACCAAGTTTGTTCAAATGGTGCCCCTGATTTAAATTTGGCTCCACCGTGTTGTAACTTGTTTCCTGTACGGTATAAAAGTGAAAGCTTTCAAAATCTCTTAAACTGCAAGGCACGAACATTGGTATGTGACCATTAGATCGTTTTGTTTTCCTCAACCTTTTTTAAACATTTTGCCCATTTGATTGAAACCGACATTGTGGTAAACTTGTTTGAATGATATATTTGCCAAGTTTGAAAGTGATTGTCGGTCAAGTATTCTTATATTGGTTACAGTGAAACCTAGTGAACACTGTAGAATAGTCGAAATGTAACGGTAACTCAACTTATGTGCATAAACTGTTTATATTAATGACCCGGCTAAAATCACATACGAAGGGCCAGTTTATGTGCGTATATATACAGTAAGGACATTATTGGCATGTGGATTTGCCTAAAATTGATAACGATAATAAAGCGTATTGGCAGCTAATTACCCACTTTGCTCGTGTACACACCCCTGTAACATAATTTGTGTGCTTGGAATTATGACACTTCTGTTAACAAAAGACGTCACTAGACTATTCACTACATGTTTTTAATCCGTTACACGACTCCTTGTGTAATTAAATGTCTTGCGTTGCGTTTTTTCAACGTAAAGGCTATATTTTGTTGTTATGTCGTCAAATTATTAAGTTTACTATATACTTATATATTTTATAATAATTCAGTTTAAAGCATATATTGAATACATATACATGTATGTCAATGTATTAAATATGCAGGCAACTGTACTAGCAAAGTATATATGTGCCGAAACAATTAAAATCTCGACATGGAAATTAACGGATGGACACAGAACAACCATTGACCCAAGAGGAATATATTACGTAAACTAAATGCTGATATCGTTTGCCTTACAGAAACAAAATTAAGATCAACGGATACTATTTTAATAGAGAACTACATGCCATATTTGTTTAACAGGGAGAATTTAAAGAAAACAGCAACCTGTGGATCAGGAGACGTTGCGATTCTTATTAAAAACACGATTGAAGAAAATTTCTATGTAACGTGTGCTAGCAGAACTTTCGAAGGCACCCTTAGCCTAAAGCTTACGATCAAACTATCATCGTTTGAAATTGTCATTACAGTATGTTATCTACCGCCCGAAGGTTCAAAACGAGGCCAGCACGTGGACGAATTCTTTGATCATCTAACGGGCATTGTATACATACACCCAAATGCGGACTGCTTATTGTTTTGCGGTGACATAAACGGACGAATCTCGGATTTAAACGACACCATCGTAAATATAGATAATGTAAATGTCAGAAAAACAATTGACTTAACAAAAAATAGGCACGGTGAATCATTTGTAGAATTTGTAAGAGAAGCGAAACTGTGCGTATTAAATGGACGTCTTTGTCCGGAATATGACAATTTCACTTCAATTTCTACTAAAGGGAAAGCAGTGGTAGACTACATATTCACCCCACACTCGAACATCGATTTATATAACAGATTCGAGGTACATACCGTTAAAGAACTCGGCAATAAGTACTACATTAAACCGGATTGCGCAATGCCTGATCACTCAGTACTATGTTGTACAATGACTGTTAAAACGTAAATCAATAATCAAACAAACAGAGCCAACGGAACGTGCACTGATTATAATAATCCAATAAATGGGAAGAGGTTTAATTACGACTCAATACCAGCGCAGTTTGTCGAAAACAACAGACTGATAGAAATGATCGATAGAATACAAACGTGTAATTTGCGCCAAAGTGAATCGATTATTTATATACCGAGGTGTGTTTCTTATACTATGAAACACTCCTTGCAAAAGTAAAACACAGTGACATGTCAAAATGATCAAAATAGGGCTTCCGTCATCAGTCAAAACCGTGGTGGAATAGTGACCTTGACTCTCTCTTCAAAGATGTGAGTGAAAGTGAACATGCATTCCTAAAGGGTAACAGTACCAAACGAAACAAACTTGAATACAGGCGCCTGTATACATTAAAGCAACGTCGTTTTGATAGGGAAATTAAACGATGTAAGCGGCAGTTTGAAAGGGACACACAAATTGAACTGGAAACTATATGCACGGAAGCCCAAAAGAATTTTGGCGCCATATAAAGACGCTAGGTCCTCGACGAGACCACAAAATACCCATGGAAACAGTCGACGAAGATGGTAACTTAGTAACCGACAATAAAAGTGTCCTTAAAACTTGGGAGATAGAATTCCACAAACTTTTTGACAAAGCGGAATATCATGCTAAGGCGCAAACTTTGATGAACAATTTAACGAAAATGTAAAGAAGTTTAAATTTGAACTCGAACATCAGTTCACAGAGACTGAAAATATAAATGACGATAACTCGAATCCGATGCTTAACGCAACAATAAGCGTGGCGGAGGTGATAAAAGCTCTATCAAACTGCAAAAACGGTAAAGAATGCGGAGAGGACTCACTTCCGTACGAAGTCTTGAAAAATGAGAGTTCATAGCATCTGCTCTGCGAACTGTTTAACAAATGTTTTACCTCTGGGATAACGACCTCTATGTGGTCCGCGTCAATAATCAAGCCAATCCCGAAGAACAACACGTGCAACCCGCGTATACCACTTAATTATCGCGGTATCAGCCTACATCCGCCCGTGAGCAAAATATTCGCGAGTGTTCTTAACAACTTTTTGACACAATACCTTGTCCAGAACGAACTAATTGTCGATGAGCAAAATGGCATCCGCACACTTAGATCTTGCACCGATCACCTATTCACATTGTGTTCCATCATTCGCAACAGAAAGGCAGAGGGACTAACAACGCATACATGTTTCATTGATAGGATGAAAACATTTGATAGGGTGGACAGAGATTGTCTGTTAGCCAAACTTTTGGCAATAGGTGTGAACGAACGCTTCTATCACGTTCTACGTCATCTTAACAGCACTTCGAAAGCGAGGGTGAATATTAACAATCACTTAACCGATTACTTCAACATCGAATGCTCGGTCGAGCAGGGAAACATAAGATCACCGACGCTATTTGGACTCTATATAAACGATCTTGCTATTGAATTGAAGGAAATGAACTGTGGTATAATGATCAACGGTGAAAATATATGTATCCTACTGTACGCGGACGACATTGTAATTTTAAGCGAAAGCGAACACTATCTCCAAAAGATGCTGGATAAAATCGATACATGGTGCAAAAAGTGGCGCATGAAAATAAATCCTTCAAAAACGAGCGTTATGCATTTTCGAAAACAAAGTCAGCAACAAACAACGTGTGCCTTTAACATTGGAGAGCACGCTATAAACATAACGAACGGTTATAAATACCTCGGGTGCATTTTATCAGACACTTGACTTGACTTCTTCGTTACCGCTAACACACTGGCGGAATCGGCGGGCAGGGCTCTCGGTGGGATTTTAAACAAAGCTAAACAATAAATGGACTAACGTTTACCGTATACACCAAACTTTATAACAGCAGTGTTATACCTGTGATGGATTACAGTTCAGGTGTTTGGGGATACAAAACATACTCGAAATGCGACACTATACAACATAGGGCGATTCGAGCCTTTCTTGGTGTGCATAAACACGCATCGAATATTGTAATTAACGGCGACGTTGGGTGGCAGACTACTACCGCCAGACACCATATTGTGATGCTGTGCCTGTGGGACCGCCTTGTTAAGATGCCAGACGATAGGCTAACAAAAAGGATTTTTAATTAGGACTTCTCGCAGAATTAGGGCTGGAACTCCGACAATAAACACATGTTTGAATCACTGAACCTCCAGCACTCATTTGCATCCAGATCGATGGGCAATATCTCATTAGATAGTCTTCTCAGTCGGGCAACCGATCACTATAAGAAAAACGACATCAACAAATGGACACAGGGCCTCGAAACCCAGCCGAAACTCAGAACCTATCGGCAAATAAAACATCTATATGAGTGCGGAAACTACGTGACAATGTGCCTCCCGAAACATCTCAAATCGTTTATTGCACAGATAAGAACTGGAACCTTGCCACTACGCATTGAAACCGGGAGATTCCGACATATGAAGCCTGACGAGAGATTGTGTTTACTCTTCAAGGAACCAAATAAAATCGAATCCGAGTACCACTTCCTATTTGAATGTTCCGGTTATACAAACCTCAGACTTATGTTCTATAATGCCATTATAACGATAATACCATACCTGATTCGTATGGATTATAGTGACAGACTCAAATGCTTAATGACGGACAAACGAGTGATATATAAATTTGCTTTATTTATAAACGATTGTTATTTAAAACGAGAAAGTATACTGTGTGTGACGATATGACTTTATTATTGCTATTATACAAAGTTGTATATGACACTAATAAAATGCTATATCCTATATTAAATTAGTGATTATTTTACAATATACTCTTAAACAGACATTAGACAGCTACACTTATCCATGTCTAATTAGTGACTCGTAAGCCATATGCATGGCTGGGTAGTACTGTTTGTTTTGAAATTGTATATGATAATTACTATATGTATGTACTATGTGTCACTTAAATAAAAATATGAAACTACAAATATTTCTTGCAATGTTTTAAAACCATGATTTCTTTATTTACAACAGTGACAACAGTGTGTGTTGTGTTTTTAATACTTATTAACAATATTAGTATAAGTTAACAAAATAATGACATTCTAAACTTATACAAAGGTAACCACTGTGGTTCTTTTCTCATTAACATATGATGCTCTCGCAGGACAGGGTCTTAAAGTAATTTACAAGCTAAAAGCAAATTTAGTTAAATACCCAGATATATCAGTTAATTATAGACTTGAGCTTTTAAATAAACTTTTTGAATCTATTCTATAAAGCTACATTTATGGTTGTGAAGTATGAGGGTTAAAAATAGGGAATGTGTACAGATTGAAAGAATACATATACGACACTGTAAGCAAGTATTAGGTGTGAGGTTGCAAACACAAAATAATTTCGTTAATGGAGAACTGGGACGTGTAACGTGATTACATTAACGTATTATGTGTGTCTTCGAGTACTGGTTTAAAATATTACATTAATTCGTATAAGAGATCTACCCACAGACTTGAAGTGGAAGCAGGGAGATGGCAAAAGCCTGAAAAGATACTGTTTCAAAACAGACAAATGTTCCGCGGTCGGAGATGTATGTCCCTCCAAACAGGGGTTTTAACTAGTGACCACAATTTCAATAGGGGTCATCTACTGTCCAAGGCCAATGCGCATGTGAAGCATCACGCCAATCGGTCAATTCGTTGATGAGTTATTGATCGGAAACAATTTTCACACTTATGGTGACAGTGACCTTGACCTTTTACCTAGTGACCCCAATTTTGACAGGGGTCATCTACTGTCCAAGACCAATGCGCACGGGAAGTAGCAAGCCAATTGGTTGATTCGTTGACGAGATATAGATCAGAAACGCTTTTCCAACTTATTGTGCAACTGACTATGGCCTTTGACCTAGTGACCCCAATTTCAATACGGCGCCCATGCACATTACAAGTATCAAGCCAATCGTTGACTCGGTTGAAACGATTTCACACTTAGTCTGTAACAGTGACCTTGACCTTTGAAATAGTGAACCCAATTTCAATAGGGCTCATTTACTGTCCAAGACAAATGCACATGTGAAATATCAAGCCAATCTGTGAATCAGCTGAGTTATTGATGGGAAACGATTTCACACTTAGTGTGTAACAGTGACTTTGACCTAGTGACCCCAATTTCAATAGGGGTCATCTACTGCCCAAGGTCAATGCACATGGGAAATATCAAGCAAATCGAATTATTGATCAGAAACGATTGTACTCTTAATGTATATCAGTGACCTTGACCTTTGACTTTGTGGCCCAAATTTCAATAGGGGCCATCTTTTTTCCAAAGCCAATGCACATGTGAAGTATCAAGCCTACGGGGCAATTGGTTGACAAGTTATTGATCAGAAACGATTTTCACACTTATTATGATGGTGACCTTGACCTTTGACCTTGTGACCCCAATTTAAATAGGGGTCATCTAATGTCCAAGACCAATGCACGTGTAAAGTATCAAGCCAATCGGCCCATTCGTTGACGAGTTATTGATCGGAAACTATTATCACATAGTATGATAGTGACCTTGACCTTTGACATAGTGACCTAAATTTCAATAGGGCATCTACTGACCTAGGCCAATGCGCATGTGAAGTATCAAGCCAATCGGTCAAGTCGTTGACGAGTTATTGATCGGAAACTATTTTCACTTAGTGTGATAGTGACCTTGACCCTTGACCTAGTGACCCCAATTTCAGTAGGGATCATCTACTGTCCAAGGACAATGCACATGCGAAGTATCAAGCCAATCGGTCAATTCGTTGACGAGTTATTGATCGGAAACGATGATCACACTTAGTGTGATAGTAATCTTGACCTTTGACCTAGTGACCCAAATTTCAATAGGGGTCATCTACGGGGCCAATGCACATGTGAAGTATCAAGCCAATCGATCAATTCGTTGAGGAACTATTGATTAGAAACGAATGGGTCTACCGACATTCAGACTGGTATACCGACATTCAGACAGGTTTACCGACAGACAGCCAGACCGACAGACAGCCAGCAAAATAATATACCCCTTCTTCTTCGAAAGGGGGCATACAAGTGCAAACACTGTTACGTTCTTGATGACGATTTTCATTTTTTACCCGAATGCCACATGTTTATTTATTTACGTAAGAAGTATATAAATACATAGTATTGAACCCGGACGTGATTAAGTTTATTGACCTCTTACAGACAATGAAAAAAAGTGTACGAAATCTATCGATTTTTGTTTTTAAAGCTTTTAAATTGAGAGATGATTTATATTATCAATGTTTTCTCTCCATGTGCTTTCATTTATTTATCTATTTAATATTTTAAAAAATACGATTAAGTGTATTGTGGTATTGAGGTTTTCTAAAAAATATTTATTTATATATAGATATATAGATAACGGCGCTGGACATTTAGTGTTGATGCATAATCTAACGGCAAGAACGGTAATAATGTTTTGTTTCATACGTTTTATTGAATTATGGTACCGAGGTCCGTTAACTTTGCAGGGAAATGCCATTTACTCCATGAAGATGTCAGTCTTAGATCGGTGATTAGTAGGTCACGCGAGCTGTGCATCGTGCTATTTATTAAAATTTGACCCAGCATTTGTAAAAATATTACAAGATAAGCCCAGTGGGCATCCAACGTTGCTGCAGTAAATATTTTTTTTAATATTAAATTATTAAAAAAATAGAATTTAAAAATACTGCGTTTTAATGCGTTGCAGCAACTTTGGGAAAAAACGTCGCAGCAACGTTTGGAAAAAACGTCAGGAAAATTCATATAGACGATTGGTACAACCAAACTGCAACGTTCGAATGAAACCTAAATACAACGTTGCAGCAACGATGGAAAAAAAACGTCGGAAAAACTTTCATATACACCATTGTGACAACCAAACTGCAACGCTTGAATGCAACCTAAATACAACGTTGCAGCAACGTTGGAAAAAAAACGTCGGGAAAACTTTCATATACACCATTGTGACAACCAAACTGCAACGTTTGAATGCAACCTAAATACAACGTTGCTGCAACGTTGGACAAAAACGTCGGGAAAACTTTCATATACACCATTGTGACAACCAAACTGCAACGTTTGATGAAACGTCCGGGTAATGTTTTGAACGCAACGTTGTTGCAACGTTCGGTAATGGTTGCCGACGTTGCGACCTAAATATTACGTTGCCACAACGTTTCATACAAAACATTACCCGGGCGTTCGGGTAATGTTTTGTATGCACCGTTGTGGCAACGTTCGGTAATGGTTACCGACGTTGCGACCTAAATATTACGTTGCAGCATCGTTCGCACAACGTTTGATGCCCACTGGGTGTACATTTCCAGAAAGGAAATTTATTTCTGCATTGCATGAGTTCATGGAAATCGCTGCACAATGGATGCAGTTATGGCTGTTGAAAGCGATACATCCGGGTTTCGGGTCATTTTGAGTTAAATACCTTGTTATCCCCCGCCAGAGGCGAAGGGATATTGTTTTGGCGTTGTCCGTCCGTCCGTCCGTCCGTCCGGCTCTCCGTCCGTCCGGCACTTTTGTCTCCGGAGCCATATCTTGGAAGTGCTTTGGCGGATTTCATTGCAACTTCGTATGAGAATATATATGCATAAGGGGATGATGCACACCAAACGGCATTGTACACCATCTGTTAACAACAGAGTTATGGCCCTTTGTATCTTGAAAAAATGCTTTTTACTATAGGCACTTTTGTGTCCGGAGCCATATCTTGGAAGTGCTTTGGCGGATTTCAATGAAACTTCGTATGAGTATATATATATATATTTATATATATATATAGATATATATATATATTATATATATATAGATATATATATATATATATATATATATATATATATATATATATATATATATATATATATATATATATATAGATATATATATATGTATATCTATATATATATATATATCTATCTATATCTTATATATATCTATATATATATTATATATATATATAGATATATATATATATATATATATATATATATATGCATAAGAGGATGATGCACACCAAATGGCATTGCACCCCATCTGTTGGAAGTGTTTTGGCGGATTTCATTGAAACTTGGTATGAGTATATATATGGATAAGAGGATGATGCACGCCAAATGGAACTGTACACCATCTGTTAATAACGGAGTTATGGCCCTTTGTATCTTGAAAAAATGCATTTGTTTGTGTGTCGGCAGCCATATCTTGGAAGTGCTTTGGCGGATTTTATTGAAACTTGGTATGAGTATATATACGAATAAGATGATGATGCACGCCAAATGGCATTGTACACCATCTGTTAATAATGGAGTTATGACCATTTTTATCTTGAAAAAATGCTTTTTTGAGTGTCAAATATAACAATTTTGTGTCCAGCAGCATATTGGCGGGGGATATCAATTCAACGAATTTGCTTGTTTGATATAGTACAGTACGTCGCATGGGTATAAGAAAAAAACTGTATTAAAATATGCCGACCGGTTTCGCACAGCTCATCAGGGCATATAAACCATACACAATAACGTCAAATTGTCAAAGTAACTTCGTCAAATGACGTTACTTATATTATGACGTCAAGTTATTACATTGAATTTAACAGGGGCTTAAATAAATCAATAAATAATTGTTCTTTTGCTAACCTTAACGTCATTTAACGTTATAACTTTGACAATTTGACGGTTGTTTCTGCACACGGCCGCTAAGTCAAACAACATTCCCGTGTATTACTTCGAGTTTCGCAAATAGCATGATATAACGCGCTGCAATATAATAATTGCAAATGTGCATACAGAGAAAGAAAAAATCAATGTAGTTTATTTCATCGCTGATTTTATCAACAACGCACACACATGAAAAAAGCAAACATTAAAATATTTTTTTTACACATCTCTTACTCTTAAATAATTGACAATTTAACCGTGTGAAACATCGCCATTGCTTCCAAAAACAATCCAACTAATCGCTTTCATGCACACTCGAGTTTTCTCAAAGATTTTTATTTCGGCAGCCATTGTTATTGAAAGTATGTCACTTTTCAAATGTCTCGTTACAAGTCTAAATGGAAGCTGAGAGGTTTGTTACCATTTATAGGTGCGAGAAATTGACTATTTGAACATAACAAATAGATTGGAGGCGAAAGTCACAAGATGGAAATTGAAAGATGAGATAATATCAATGAGAAGTATTTACTATGTGGTTTATAATTACCTCACTTGTGGTGCCAAACAGTTCTAGACTACGGGTTAAGCGAAGTGATGGTTATAATTACTATTTCACGAGCTTGCGTATAACACTTATCCGACCATGTAAACAATTAGATTAAAATAATGATTTGTTGTCATTCCAACGAGGGAGCTACTGCATCCATGTATGTACATATGTAACCGTTTCGTTCAAATTATGCGAAAAGTCTTAATATGGTTTCATAAGCTGGTTTAATAAAATAAATTCAAACGTTGATTGTAAGCAGATCCGTGCTATGTGGTTAAATACTGACACGATAACGAATGGTTCGCAGATTCGATCAAAATGCCTAGTCCGATTTTGTGAAAGATTACTTATTGGGGAAGTTGTACTTGAGGGTTAAATCTCTAAAATAAGAGAAACATACGCTTACAACTTAAACAAATTAGCCTTTTTTCGCAAATGTTAACCCTTTTTTATGTTTATAGATATTTATATTGACATTATAGTATACCTATATTTGAAATTAAATTATTTGCATGACATTATTTTGGATCGTTGGGTTTTTCCAATGCGTTAAATGGTAAAGAATCAAATTTTATTATTGTTATTATAATTATTATTATTATTATTATTATTATTATTATTATTATTATTATTATTATTATTATTATTATTACTATTATTATTATTATTATTATTATTATTATTATTATTATTATTATTATTATTATTATTATTATTATTATTATCATTATTATTATCATCATTATTATTATTATTATTATTATTATTATTATCATTATTATTATTATATCTTATAATTTTATCTGTTTTTATATTCTTTAATGATAATTATTTGGTATTTAGTGCTATGTTGTTATGCCTAGTTACTTGACATAGAATAATGTGTGTATTTAAGCATAAAAACGATGTATGTCCTTTAGGCACCTGGTCGATTTTTGCAGCGAAACGCTGTAGGGTATTGAAACGTATACAATTTTTCTCTCCTCAGACCTGGGGCTTTTTTTAAAGGTAACACCTACAACGTTGTTAAACGTACACGTTTTTCGCAATTTTAAATACTGTAACGGATTTTCGCGTTGTTTAAAATACATTTTACTGTTTACAACGAAAATCGGGCCTAAAATACATTTTTACCCGTCACAGTTGTTTATTGTCAAACAATTATCTGCTTAAATACGGTATAATTTGTTATAGAAAGGGATGCCCCATAGCGGTTTCTACCGTATTTTTACCCTTTCATACACCTGAAAAACGAAGTGCATGAGAATACTAAGAAGAACTGTAACGTATTTTTTACGAACTTTGTCATGGCAAATAAACCTCTGATCCGTTGTAAGAGCCGATGATCTTTTTTGCCAAAACGTTGCCATATAAACATTCGAAATGCAGAACTTTCTTAAGTGTATACCACAAACATGACAGAAAATTATTGTTTTCAAATTTTATTCGATGCAATTATTGTATTTACATCGAATACTGAACAACTTATTTAACTAAACCTGACAATGTGTCTCTTTGTGAAATCTCAAGAACGCTCACAGAAAGCGAACCCGAGACCTCACGGTCACAAGACGGACACCAGTTTCAATACGCGACCACGAACGTTCAAACAAAGGAACACGGCGTCCGGTTAAGTTTTGCGTTTAGGTCCACTTTTCTCAGAAAGTATCAATGCTATTGCATTCAAACTTGGTACACTTACTTACTATCATGAGGAGACTGGGCAGGCAAAGTTAGATAACTCTGGCGTGCATTTTGACAGACTTATGTGCCCTTTTTATACTTAGAAAATTGAAAATTTTGGTTAAGTTTTGTGTTTAGGTCCATTTTATTCCTTAAGTATCAAAGCTATTGCTTTCATACTTGCAACACTTCCTAACTATCATAAGGGGACTGTGCAGGCAAAGTAATGTAACTCTGACTGGCATTTTGACAGAATTATGTGCCCTTTTTATACTTATAAAATTGAAAATTTGGTTAAGTTTTGTGTTAAGGTCCACTTTATTCCTACAGTATCAAAGCTATTGCTTTCATACTTGCAACACTTATTAACTATCATAAGGGGACTGTGCAGGTTATGTGCAAGTTATGTAACTCTGACTGGCATTTGGACGGAATTATGGGCCCTTTATACTTAGAAAATTGAAAGTTTGGTTAAGTTTTGTGTTTTGGTCCACTTTACTCCTAAAGTTTCATAAATATTGCTTTCATACCTGGAACACTCGCAAACTATCATAAGGGGACAGTAAAAGGACAAGTTGCATAACTCTGGTTGTCATTTTTACATTATGAATTATGGCCCTTTTTGACTTAGTAAATTTGCATTTATGGTTAAATTTTGTGTTTCGATCCACTTTACTTCTAAGGTATCAAGGCTATTGCTTTCAAACTTCAAATACTTTCATGCTATCATGAGGTAACTGTACCTGGCAAGTTGAATTTTACCGTGACCTTTGAATGACCTTGACTCTCAATGTAAAATTATTAAATTTTGCTAAAATTGCCATAACTTTTTTATTTATGATTAGATTTGATTGATACTTTGACAAAACTACTCTTACCTGACATACCACAATAGACTCCACCCAAACCATCCCCCGTGCCCCCTCCTCCACCCCCCTCGAATCACCCCCTATTTTTTTTTAAAGATAATCTCACAAATGACCACCACACCCTCACACTATACCCCCCACCCAACCCCCAATATTTTTTTGAAACGGTTAAAAAACACAAATATTTATTTTTATTATTTTATGTTTGAAATACCGTGCAACTATCGCACCCAAGAATCCCCCCCCCACCCCCCCCCCCTCGAATCCCCCCCCCCCAATTTTTTTATTTTTTTTTAAAGATCATCTCACAAATGTCCACCACACCCTCACACTATACCCCCCCCCCCACCCCATCCCCCAATTTTTTTTTTGAAACGGTTAAAAAACACAAATATATATTTTTATTATTTTATGTTTGAAATACCGTCCAACCATCGCACCCAAGAATCCCCCCCAACCCCCACCCCCACCCCCCTCCCCGATTTTTTTTTTGCATTTTTTTCCGCATTTTTGGAAGATAATGTAATAAATGTCCACACCCCACACTATACACCCCTCCTCACTCCACCCCTCATCCCTTTGTGATTGAAAATGATAGTCCCTTCACCTTTAAAAAGAAAATAGATGAGCGGTCTGCACCCGCAAGGCGGTGCTCTTGTTTTATTTCCAATTGAAATGTCTGAACGCTTAAGATCTACCTATGTTCGACGCACGATTAAATTGCTGATTATATTAGTATTTATGTTTCCGTAACATCGCGATATTGCGACAAAAATGATGCGGATAAAGGTATTGATAATGATGATGTTAAAAAAATATTGATGAGCAATAGTAAGAAAAAAGTTCGACCATCGGTTAGTTTGGTCAAATAAGATGTTTACAAGTTACCTTGTGTTAGACATACAAATATATTTTAGAAAATCGCGTGTTTAAAGAAAGTTCTGGGACTTTAACATTAATTAATATGTAAAATATAATCAGATTGAACAGAATAAACACTTTCATACCAAGATGTCATATATTTAATACGCAAAAATGTACATAACCAAAACAAAACATATTTCCGAAAATAAGCGCAAGTGCACATGTCACCGTTATTTACGTGTTTATCGCAAAACAACATATTGATTACCCCCTACAAAACACCGTTGTAGCGATTATATTTCATGATTACTTTAAAATGGGGACGTTGAGATGTGATACAAATAAAAGCAAGTTACTGCATGTTGTGTATATAACAAGCTTAGCACGATTAAAGAAACGGTGAGCCTTGTTCAATGCCTCACCTGATATATCAATCGTGATACATCGGCTATCTTCGGACTCCTCTGTAAGATTTAAGCAATAAACCGTTTGCTCATCCAGAGTGCTGATATATTACACAACGATTAGTCAATAACCTTTTATTCCCTATTTATCTTGATCAAACTTAAGTATTAGTGTTCCGAGATAGTGGAACACGTCAGAACGTTGATTGGAAGTTTGGTGGAAAACAAGTTAACACAACACCTTGTTATGAACAAATGGGGCTTTTTGTTTATCCCCTCCATGTCATGGACCATATAACTTAATAAGTTACCTGCTGCTGCACACAATGATGTCTTCTAAATCTACAAACATTTGGTCATTGTCCACCAAATAAAATGTTTAATTGAGTTGACTCGATGATCGCGCCAATACTTTGTTATTGGTCTTATATATGGGGATATTAATATGTGCAGATTGTCGAATCTTGTCACCTTATGTTTTGTAAACGGTATTTTAAAAGATGACTACAAATTATTGTATAGTTCTTGGTGAATACGGAAGATTAGCACTATGTATAACTGTAATGCCATTTGTATACGGAATTGGTGTAATTTACTTGAAATGCAACCTTATTGTTATTTAAGAAATTGCTTTATATTACTTAAATCACTTTATTAATCTGGTCGGATATTGTGCAACCAACATTAGACATTATTATTTTCAAATGGTTTTGAAGATCAGCAGGCATAAGTTCATCGAGAGACAAGAATTGATGCACTATTTGCGATTGTTACGCTATTATGATCCAAAGCGTGGTCGACAACTTTGACGCCGACATTTGGTCCCAGAAAGGTTATGTGTCTAAACAAAGCCTGCTAATGTAGATAATGCATTCAGCATCTTCCTCTACACAAGAGATTGATGTTGGCAAAACCATACAACGCACACACAAATCAGATAGGGCCTAGCCGACAGAGTATGATATTGATATTGAGCTATTTCTTAAGGACCGAATAAAACACATGTTCCCCCAAAAAGAGCACAAAAACAGGTGTTGAAACTGAAAGTTTTGGCAAAAAGGGTTGTGTCCGCAAACCATGCAAAACAAAATGACTTCGGTTATCTCAAACTGACGTTGGTTATCGCAAACTGACTTTGGTTATCGTCAAGATACACATACCACACAGTCATGTCTTTAATACAATGGATATAATGCGCGGTTATTCAGAGAGCATGCATGTATATATGAAACCTGCAGACCGAGACATGATAATCAGTGTGCAGAATCAACGGGATTATCAAGGATTTACACACGGGATGGACAGAGTGTAAACACAACGTAAAGAACTTTATTTTTGCAAATATCTCAAAGTATTGAAATTTATTTGAAAAATGTTTAGTGCATAAAAGACAGCTTTTCTTGCAGTTTGTGTCGATATCTTCAGGTCTAAGAATAAAGCTTCGAATACGTCTTAAATCGGTGACATCATTTCACTTTGCGTAAAGCATTATCGTGCAGTATACATGAGTTGTTTTAACAAAAGCACAGGCTTATGAAATAAAGTAAATGTTATGTATTTCACATTGTCATAAGCAGTATTTCACATTGCCAAAAGCAGCATAAAAATCTGTCTTTTATGCACTATAGTCGATATTCTTGCGAAAAATTGTTAATTTTTTTTATTTTTTTTAAAGCAGCACTTACCGGTGTGTATACATCCATTAATGTTTAATTTGGAACCCAAAAAAGTCGCGTTATCCTGCACCCTGATAATGACATCCCTACAAAAGGCAACAGTCTTATCAAGCTGGTGTACATACCGAATTTATAAGATGGATTCTGTATCTTTTTTAATTCTCAATGTTTGCCGGTATGTGGACCAGTCTTCCATACAAATAGCCAAAGACTTCACTTCGCTTCCAAAATTCTCATGTATTGATTAAGAGGGTCGATACTACGGAAAGACCTGCTGTATCAAATCTACATGTTTGAAAAATTGCATGCGTTTCTTTTTTTGGTAAAAGAAATATATGGCTATTGAAATTCATTAACTGGCATTTGGTAGCAGCAAAGACCTATGCAATATATTTTATATGTGTTTGGTAGCAGTAGATGCTTCATTTTATTACATGAAAATCTTGAATAGAAAAAAACTTTAAACAAAATTTTATCATGGGAACCAGACTGCGTGATGTTACCGTTTGGAAATGTGACCGTAATGACCCATCTAAAAATTCTTCGCTATATAAAATTACGTATCTTTAGGGCAGGGGTAACCTATGGTCTTTAAAACTCAATTATATATTAATAAGATGTATTTCTTGTGTTAGATTTTAGATTTGTTTGTATGAAATGTACAAGAACAATGTGAATGACTGTTCAAACGAAGTGTGCACGTTTGTAATGTATTTTCGTGGTAATCAGATCGATACTTGGATGTGTTGTTGCAAGTTTGTTTTTTGATGATCGCTTTACGGTAGACTTATGCGAACATGCATCGATTTATTCCTTAAGTATGAAGTCTTCTGCGTTGTTTGATACCAGAATTGTGCCAATCGGTTGAAAATTGATGGGGTAGTGAGCTTCGGAAATTGGCTGGTATGCCGAAATCAGCAATTCAAGTGTCTAAGTCGCATACCTTGTTATATATATATATACATATATATATATATATATATATATATATATATAATTAAAAAACAAAGCAAAAATTCGACGAACTTTTTTTGTCATGGGGGGTAGTAGCTAATGCCGAATGCCTGTGTTTTTCATTAAAAATGAGGTGGGTGGGGGGAAAGATCAAGGGCCAAAGTATCACAAGTGAAGAAGCCAGCCTTGTCTTTGGTTGTATTTTCAATGTAAGCTGCCTATGTTATGACACTGACACAAAAATGGCCAGGCTTTCTTGTGTCACTTCCTATGGATTTAACTGTTTGTGGCCATTTGTAACTCGACTTTTCGTCCCACTGATAATATTTCGACAGATTGCTGTAAATAATACCGTTTAGGTGTGAATCATAACGGTAAACTTCCGCACATTTTATTGTCACCTCTGTACAACGTAAAAACTACATTGTGTTATTTCAAGATTATTTATTCAGGTTAAATGTAAAATCAGCGTTATAGATAATTTTTGACCCATGGGGGTAAATACCCCCACTTTTTAAAGCTTGGGGGTAAATTGTCAAATTTTGCCTTGCTTGAAGGGTAATTTTCTAAACGTAAAACAAAACTATAGCTGGGGTACAGACACACTACTTTCAGGGTTGGCATATTGACCGGTCAATTGAGTATTGACCGGGCTGGTGATCAATACCTGGTTAAAACCGGTCAATACTGGTCATTATTGGTCAATACTGGTCGATTGAAAATTGTAGCATTTAAACATCACAAAGCTATTTAATATTAAATCAATAATTATTCTGTAATTGATAAACTTTTTTTTTAAAAGTAATTTATTGAAAAAATAATCTTTAAAGCTGTAAAAATTACTTCTTTATTATTTATGGAAACGGCCTCAAATACATAAGGACTAAGGCAATATCTTCATCTCAGTGTATCACATCTGTAACTAAAGTATTATTACTATTGTAGTTACCATAGTATTTCACTTATCTATTGATATATCTATTTGATAAGCAGATGGACAAACAGAACTCTTTGTTTTCTAGGGTCATAAATCTGGCCCCTAAGCCTTAATTGGTAATTAAATGCATTCAGTGTTATGTCTCTGATATTGACAATGAAGCAAATCTGCCCTTAGGCTATTTCATATCACTCACACAAAAGGAGATTACTTGCTATTAATTAAATAGTTACTTCTAACTTGTCTCCTTTCTGTATTAAGAGGGTTTTTTCCTTTCGTATTTAAAAGTTCTATTAGTATTCAAATGAATACGCAATCAAAGTTCTTGATTTTGACAGCTCTTCTCTGCAATTATTTTTTTCTTTTAATAATTATTTCTTATTATGTTTTTTTTATATCAATGGAAAATAAAAGGTTTTTTGACTATTTTGTTTAAAAAGTATTAAAGGAAATCTATGCAAAAATACATGACAAGTAAGAGTCATGTAAAAAGGTTCCATTTTAGGCCCTATTATCAGTTTTGGGTGCCCCAACCTGTATAGGTTAGAAGACTGTGGGGACAGTGGGGCATAAGTAATAACTCATACACAGTAATTGACAGGTTCTTGTTGAATCAAGCACAGAATTATCTGAGCATTCATAATTCATTAGAATTGAAAAAAAAGTTCAATCAACCAGAAAAATCCAATTGACCACCTTTGACTAATTTGAATATTTTTAAAAGATTTGCTTACAAATTGCATGAACAGGTATAAAATAGTCGGTATTAATAGCTTAAGACATTATTGGCAACATGTCTGTTTAATTTATGTTATCAATATTGTTTAATTAGGCATGGAATATTAATCAAAATTAGGGGTTAAGTTCAATCGACCAGTATTGACCAGTAATGACAACTTCGGGAGTATTGACCGGGGCGGTTTTAACCGGTAAAAACCGCCGGTTAAAACCGGGGGCGGTCGATTGGTGTGCCAACCCTCACTACTTTAATCATGTTAAACACAATAAACCATAGACACACTACTTTAATCATGTTAAACACAATAAACCATTAACTATGTGTATTCCTTCATAGTAGCAGGTTTCTTAAAGTTTTTTTTTAAATGTGCTTGATTTATAGGCTTCCACCACTGTGAGCCACGGAAAACTTTTTTGCCAACTTTCAACAGTTGGTTTATTAGTGTTTAAGTGTTTCCTTTTTTATTTGAAAACAGAGGAAATTAAATCATTCAGTATTGGCAGTACAATGTTTTTACTCGATACAATTTTTGCCGTATAAAAATAATCAATTTTACTTAGAGAAGTAATTTGTTTTGGCTTCGAAGAAGCCATGCTGATCTCTTCATGCGTCTAGATGATACAGAGTATACATACCGACTAGCTAACTATTTCTACAATCCAGCAGACATATTATCTCTAATTTTTACTACTACCAGTCTCATATTTTGGCAAAAGACTATCAGCTGTTTATATTTTTTGTTAAAGTTGTACGCAGTGAATTTACATCATTTGCGTAAGTCCAGATTGGCTTGCTTAAATGTACGCACGGAAATGATAAATTGAGCGTATCTTGATTGTTCTAATGCGTATATTACGCTGATACGCAGCTTAATTAGAACGCTGCTTTACATGCATTTCAAGCGTTTTCAAGATGATTTAAAAAAATACACCAACAAAATGTATTTCAGTTGAAGATTTTACATATTTCATTTTATACATTAAAAATATAGAGAGTTCTTTTACTAATTCTTCTCTTTATTTTACATGTTTATATTATACATTTACAATATGGAAAGTGAATACATACATATATTTAAAAAATGTTTCGATGCACAAGTGCACAAATATATACAAAAATACACATTTCAGAATTCCTTTTCGTCGTGGATCTGGTCATGTGTTGTGTCCGGTTCCAGGCCAATGATGTGACTGCATTCCCTCAGTAGTAAAAGTAAACCATTTTTATATTTCTTATACATAAATATAATTGTTGACACTGTAGCAATTTACTACATTACTATACATCCCGTTCTGACTCACACCTATATAGTATTATTCACACTTATCTGGCCATATATTAAATAATTATCAGTTGGATGAAACATCTACCCATTTTCAGCACAAATATCAGTGGCACATATCGGGAGTGGAACAAAACGTTCATAAACTTTTATGAGGGTTGAATTAAAGTTAATTCTATTAGTTTTATTTTAATTTTGTTTTACTTTAATAATACACATGAAAAACACGGAAAATAATCTTTCACATGTAATAATGTCAATTGATTGTGTTCATGAATTAAAAAAAAAAGATTTAAAATCAAGTGTTGTTTGTTGCAGCTTATGTTTATTTAATTATTTATAGTCATTGTTTTAATATTTTATCAATGACAAGTTATTTTTCACCTATTTCAATAATTATATTATAAGGTAACAATGAAAATGTATTGTTATTGTTTTCTTATTGATGAGCTTGAAGCCGTGTTCATGACCACTAATATTTACTCGAACCCGCTAACTTAGTGTTACCACGTTTGAGCGAAAGCAAATCGGTCGATACCATAATCATCGCTATTACTTGACGATGAAACAAAATGGTAACAACAAGGAACACGCCTTACTATGTCAAGATAAAGTTTCCGAAACCATGCAAAATGAATCATTTAGGGATTGGCTTCTAATGCACAGTGCGCATTACCCGGTATTGTTGACAAGAGCCCTTTTTTAAAGCGAGATTATATGATTTTGTCAAATATTTATGAATTTTTATGAAATGTGTAAAAAACTTATACATATATTTCAATTAAAATTAAAATAACAATTAAAAAGAACATGTGTCGAAAAATGCAAAATAAGCCAGATATTTAATTCTGAAATCGAAAATGTCTGTACAGTCGAATTCGCCAGCATGTATATCATGCATGTAAGATTTGAATGTAAATTTAGTTTTAGTGCAGATTCGTTCATACGACACAAAGACACAATTTTGTTTTAAGGATCATTTTAATTTCCTGCAACGATATCTATTCATACTAGTGATACTACACACGAACACTAACTCCGATCCTAATGAAAAGACGAATGCTTTGGTTATTGTAGGAAAATATATTATACAAAATATCTTCGTCACAATCGGCTCGGGTACAAATTTGTCTTTGCTGCATTTTATTAAATTTGTCTTCAAATTCAATGCATAATTTTTCTTGCCTATTTTGCGTTATTGTAACATGTTTTTATCAATATGTTACCTGTACAATTTAAAAAATATAAAAATCGTATAATCTTGCTGAAAAACAAGTTGGCCTACCTAAACAATTCATATCTCAACCCTGCATACAAAAAATATTGAAAAAAAAACACACACATACAGTTGTATATATCAAGATTAGTTTTTCAGATCACTTAATGCAATGATTGTAAATGTAAAGTGGTGTGCAATACTTTTGCACATTTGTAAGTGTTGTGACCCTATCTGTCTTATGAAATTGACTATGTATGAACATTTTCAGAATGACACATACACGGAAAAGAGTGGTGGCCTCCAAAAAGTTCAAAATGAGAAAACGAAAGACAGAAAGCAATACCTGGGAAAGTGACCTTAAAAGCAAGTGTACAATTAGAAAGGACTTTGATTCCAAAACCAAAACTAGTGTAAACACTATATCAGCTAGCGTAAGTTCAGAGACATTAAATTCAGACCAAACAATAGATGACTTGAACTCTGTTTGTGTCAAAATTGAGACTGATGAATGGTATAATACGGCTTCTGATTTTTATTCTGATTGTGCCAAATCAAAACAGGTTCTATGGGAAGAGAGACATCCAGATTGCAACAAACAAGATGGCTTCACCTCTGAATGTGTGAAATCAGAACAGATGGAATGTGAAGTTATGCGTCAAGATGTTACCAGCCAAGCTTGCTTCAATTCTGTATGTGTGAACAAAAATACGACTTTCAATTCAAATGCACACGATGGGCTCCATTCTGTCTGTGGGGCAACACAACCGTTTCTAAATCCAATTACAGACCAGGGTTATATAACAACATATGACTTCAATAATGAATGTGGTATAGCTAAACAGTATATAAAGACAGAAACAGACAATGGAAATACATCATCAAATGATCACAATGCTTTATGTGATCATACGTATTCAAAAACACCTGAGAATCAAGCTAAGCTGGCGGACCTTAATTCTGTATATTTGACAAGGGAAGAAATTGAAATTTCAAATGTTGAGGAATATAGTGCTAAATCAGCTGTGGGTGGAGGGACAATACAAATGGACCAATACTCCAACTTAAATGTTCCAAGACATTCTAACTCGGAAAAAGATGGAGGTGAATTATGTGCACTCAATAACTCAAACTATTAAAATCGGATCACCATGAAGCTTTTTAATTATGTAATAATATTAAAGCATAGTTTTTACAACAAGCCAGATTGCAAAAATTAAGCTGTTCGTAGCAATGGCCCATTATTTGTAAAAAGGCTTAATTTACCTTGCCTGCTCACTTAATCCGATTGTTTACATGGGATAATTATGAAACTTGGTGGCTTTGTTTGTGGGCATTAACTTTCCACCAAGTTTGATAATCAGCTAAATTGCATAAAGCCCTTCCATATTAAGACCCTTGCATTATAAAGTACATTAGTTTATGGTGCCCTTGTTTAAGTGTGTTATTTATGGATACTCAATACACTTGAAATCCAGTATAAGAAAAAAGAGTCACACAAAATCCATATTTTGACGAAAAAATGGTGTTGAAAAAGTTACTTGGTAATAACAGAAGTTTAATTTTAATGATATGCTTGCAGAGAATGCTGTGACAAGGACTGCATCCCCTTTCCTGGAACCAACTAAGATTAAATTGGAGGAAAATGGTGACCATGTGAAGAATGTATGTATAAGTTACCACTAACCAGGATTGTGTTTTCCTCTTATTGCAATCAATTATAGGGAGGTATTGAGCACTGTACTGGTCCGTACCTACATGTGTCTGTCCTGAAGATTCTGGCTCCATTTTATCTTTTACAACTGGGTGGATCTTTGACTGTTGAATGACTTTCATGTGTGATTATCATAAAGAAGAAAGGAACATCGGCTGCAACAAGATTTACAGAATAAAGGTCCTTGGTCTGTTTTTCTGCATAAGAAAATATAGTCCCGAAATGTTTGTGTTTTTAAAATCTTAATCTGCTTGGCGGAATTTGCTTAAACGTTCACTGCCTGATTAATCTTAGTGTAAAGACGATGGTTAAGAATAAAATTTTAGCTGTAACCAGTATTTGCAGAATACGTTCCCTTTGTCTGTTGTTTAGGTAGAGTGTGTTTGTGAATGAGATATTTTATAGCTGTCCGCCTGTTGCATGGAATGCTTTTTATGCCCCCCTTCGAAGAAGAGGGGGTATATTGCTTTGCACATGTTGGTCGGTCTGTCGGTCTTTCTGTCTGTCGGTCCGTCCACCAGGTGGTTTCCGGATGATAACTCAAAAACGCTTGGGCCTAGGATCATGAAACTTCATAGGTACATTGATCATGACTCGCAGATGACCCCTATTGATTTTGAGGTCACTAGGTCAAAGGTCAAGGTCACGATGACCCGAAATAGTAAAATGGTTTCCGGATGATAACTCAAGAACGCTTAGGCCTAATTTGTTTTTATTTAAAGATCAATGTTATCGGAATAAAATGTGTTAAACGTTATGTATATTATTCATATTCAACACCATTGCAGAGAATGAAGAAAAAAGGGTCCACAGAAAAAGACAAGACATACAGTCAAGAGAGGAACCTAGCCAGCTGTAATGACCTTGGACCTTGTAATTATGACCATTTTCTCTGTAAGCCTTGGAACAAAACATCCATTACCTGTATCTTGCACTAGAAAGTCTCACATAAGATCAACAAACAAAACAATATTTTTTAGCTCCCCGAGCACTTAGTTTACAAGTTGAGCTAAAGTGGTAAGTTTGGTGTCATGTGTTGTGCATGGTCAACATTTGGCTTATTACCACTCTACAGACACCAGTTAAATCAATATAGAGAAAACTGTGTCAGTATGTTTATAGTGAAAATATTGAGACCGAATTATAACCAGGGTCAAGTAGGTTAAAAACTATGCTAATTTGTTAAAACATTGAAAATCTGTATTACTACTCTGGAAGACATTTATTAATCAATCTTGATGAAACTTGGTAAAAATTCTAAATTTGGTATAATTCGACATTATATTGGGTTAAGTTGAGTGAGAACTAGGACAGCAGGTCAAATTGTGCAAACCTTCGAACCCTTTAAAGCCTGGTTTATGATTCGATCTTGATAAAACTTGCTCAGAATTTTTATATAACAATATCAAGGCCAAGTACAACTACAGGTAAAAACTAGGTCGCTGGGTTACCATATCACAAGCCATATAAAAAGTTAATCTTAAAGAACATTGGTCAGAATTTTAAATTGAGGGTAGCTTGTTAAGATATTGCTCAGATGTGGTAAAAAAATATGTTCATATGTCAAATCTGAGAAAATTAGTGATACACTTCAATTGCCTCATTTGTGGCTGTTTTGGATTAAACTTGTTTCTTTTTCTTATTTAAGCCTAAATTAAAAGCGGGTCACATGAAGTAACAAACTATAAAGTCACAAGGTCAAATTATTGACCTATTTTTACATTTGTACCTTGAACATGAGTCAGATTTTGTGTTGCAAATAACTCAGAAGGTAAAAGAGCATTTGATTGAACCATATGAGCTTATTATGTGAACCGATGACTCTGGGAATAGAAATAAAGGGTCTTGTGATGCAAAGGCTGTCTTTCAGATATTTTCTAAATTAGCGGTTTTATACTTTTCATTATAAATATAAGTGGGTTCTTTAAATCTGATGTTCTTGTAGCTGATATAAGTCTTTGACTAAGTTTGATTATTGCAAAGTGTTTATTTTCTCCCTTAGACTGTGGAGAGTTTGAAGGGAACTGCCCTGTCCATGGACCCTATAACTACATACAGGACAAAGAGGTGAAGCTGTATTCAATGTAAAAACATGAACTACATGTTGTAGTGTTCTAATGTTATCTTATTGTAGTGTAGAGGTTTGTAATACAAATCTATATAGTCAAATGGCTTAATAACAACACAAGTGTGAGATTATATATTTAATAGCATTCTAATGATGCTTAACTCTACAACTACTAATAATGATGTTACCCCAAGCAATACATACAAGAGACTGAAAGTGCGGGCTGTCTGCATCTTTGTTATTAGTAACCCTTGGGTATGTCAATTAGCTATAGCCTGTATCTATGTATCTGGATCATGGAACAGTAGAAAAATAAGAAAAACAAGAGATGTGTTCGTCAGAAACACAATGCCCCCTATTGCGCCGCTTTGAAATAAAATTTTTTTTTTTTGACCTTTGACCTTGAAGGATGACATTGACCTTGAACTTCCACCACTCAAAATGTGCAGCTTCATGAGAACGCCACTTTGAATTTTTTTTTTGTTGACCTGTGACCTTGAAGGATGACCTTGACCTTGAACTTCCACCACTCGAAATGTGCAGCTTCATGAGATACACATGCATGCCAAATATCAAGTTGCTATCTTCAATATTGAAAACGTTATGGCCAATGTTCAAAGTTTTCGGACGGACAGATGCCATATATTTGACATTTGACCTTGAAGGATGACCTTCACCTTTCACCACTCAAAAGTTTTTGGACGGACGGACAGACGCCATATATTAGACATTTGACCTTGAAGGACGACCTTGAACTTCCACCACTCAAAATGTGCAGCTTCATGAGATACACATGTATGCCAAATATCAAGTTTCTATCTTCAATAATGCAAAAGTTTTGGCCAACGTTAAAGTTTTTCCAGACGGACGGACAGACTGACATAGACACATACTGACTGACGGACAGTTCAACTGCTATATGCCACCCTACCCGGGGCATAAAAACAAACATATTACTAATATGGTATCATGATAAAGTATCAGTATAAAGTATCATTGGCATATGAGACTGTTACTTAGAAAGTGTTTTACCGATTATTCAGTCGATTAATATAAGAAATGCCTTAAATATGCACTTATTGTTCTAATACAAAAGAGTGTTTACACTACATATACTGTAATATAAACTGCAGGTGCCAGAAAAAGACCCTCTTAAAGCTGAGCATACCTTGCCAGATTGCCTTGAAATCAAAACATCCAAAATAGCTGGAGCTGGTCTTGGAGTGTTTTCCAAGGAGAAACTGGAATCCAGGATCATGTTTGGACCGTATGGCGGAGACATCATGATCATCACTGACAACCATAAGTCAGGGTATTGCTGGCAAAGGAAGGTGATGCTAAGCTTGATGCATTGTTACCTATTTGTAGTTTGAAATGCGAGGCTAATCTAAAAAAAGTCTTGATGTTAGAAAATACAGTCCTGAATTTTCCACAAATGAATTCTCTATCCAGCAGTCAATAGAGGGGACCGTTCCAAGGCGGTGACCACAGCTTTATTCATATTTTGTGTTTATGTTGGTTTGTATTGTGCTGTTTTGTACTGTTTGGGCAATCGGTCACTTACCTTAAATAAAGGACCAACTATTTGTTATTAATAAAAATTCAATACTGCTCCAGCAGCTGGAGTTTCACTTCTTTATATTTTATTATACCGCCACAGAGTGAGAGGCATTAAACATTATACTTGTCCGTCTGTCTGTTCACTCCAAAGCTTGTAATTTAAATACTCTTAAGCTAATGGTTTGATCTTAAGCATACTGTTTATTGTGTAGATGATTGTAAAATAAAGGCATTGAACATTCCAGGAGTTTTGGCAGGATTGTGGTTTTTTGTCTATAGTACAATTCTGACGCGTGTGTTGTCAATGCCTCTTTATCTATTTGGTGATTCTTGTTCAAACTTTCGAATATGAATAACCTTAATGCATAGATGATTGCAACACCAAAAAAAGTTTGTTGCAGGAAGTTTTGGCAGAATTATCGCATTTGTCTGTTTTACCACTATGGAATATCCCATTATTGTTTTTATGCCCCCGGATCGAATGATCGGGGGTTACGGGGTATATTGTTTTTGGCCTGTTTGTTTGTCATTGTATGTGTGTGTCTGTGTGTCTGTCCCAAAACTTTAACATTGGTCATAACTTTTGCAATATTGAAAATAGCAACTTGATATTGGGCATGCATGTGTATCTCATGGAGATGCACATTTTGAGGGTTGAAGGGTCACGGTCATCCTTCAAGGTCAAAGGTCAAATATATGGCATCATAGGGGCACAGTAGGAGGCATTGTGTTTCACAAACACAGCTCTTGTTTTCAACTTATCTTTACCTACCAGGTTGATATTGATCAAATTTTTGTAGATAATAGTTATGAAAGTAACTTTTTCTGTGATAAGATTTGGCAGAGTTATGGGCCTTTGTTTAGTTTCTACTATAAAATACATAGTCCCAAATATTACATTTTAATTACTCTAAAGTGATTAGAAGAGTTTTCTCAGACTTTAAAAGTTGATTGTTATTAGTGTGCAGATGGTTGTTAAAAGAGAAATTTTGACAGCAATAGCTTTGACTGAATAATGGCCTTTTCTGTTTGTCTTCTGTGGAATTAATTATTGCTTTGGCTGTGTCCAAATGTATGTTGTTTGGGCATCAGTATCTGTTACACATTTCTAGCTAATATGTTATCATGCTGGCATGTAAAGATTTCACACATCTTGTGAAGCTGATTCATTATATAAAACAAGTGTGTAATTCCAAAGGGATAAAGTACTGTACTATTTTACATGAATGATAGTAAAAAAAAACATATTACTAAGTATGTTTGTGCGTTATGAAATATTGTATGATCATTGCCGCTGTTAAGTTTATCAGTGCATTGTTTTGTTTTTTTGTCTATCTATGTTGCTCTTTATAAGAAGCATTTTGGGTATCAGGTTTTCTTGTGTATCAATCATATTTACTGTTGGTTGTTTATAGTAAGATTCTATGCAATTCAGATCTATAAGGATGGCAAAGGGAGTCACTTTGTGGATGCCCAGAACAAAGCCACCTCTAACTGGATGAGATATGTGAACTGTGCTATGACGGAGGCAGATCGGAACCTTGTAGGATTGCATTACAAAGGAGGCATCTATTACTGCACATTTAAGCCAGTTTCACCAGGTATATACCCCCTTTTGTATGACTAAAGATATAAATGTTCAATGTGGATCTGTCTGATTAGAGCAGTCTCAACTTGGTTATACGGGTTCAATTGACATGACGCCTTATCTATGATCGCTCCGCCCACTAGAATTGATCCACCAATCAGCGATCGATTAATCGGGTGCACTCGTTAGCAACGACCTGTCCGCCATTTTCTAGACAAGCTACATGTTTAGGTTCACTTTTATTCCAACGAGTTTCTTTTGTTTTCCTCTTTAAAAAAACGATTAAAAATGGTTGGTGTCAATGGGGAGTATTTAACTCGGACAATCGATATCCTGAAAGATTAGTTGGTGACATTAAATTTATATGGTTTCCAAAGCCGAAAAGAGATCTTGAGAAATGTAAGAGATGTATAAATACATGCGGTCGTCACCACGAACAACTGAACGTCAACACTGTCAAAGACAATTATAGGGTTATTTATTTTTATCGGATATACTAGCAGATGTAAATAGTTTATGTTATCGATCTGATTATCACATAATATTTCACTTAAAAAAAAAGTTTTATCAGTTACTAGGTCAGAAGCGAGGTTCATCTGCATTACTTAAAGAGAAATAAAACCCAGCATGAAGCCTAATTCATGCTGTGTTTTACTACTCTGATAGTAATGCACTTAATTGACATCATACATGTTATTTGAAGGTGACATGTGATATATTATCTTATTAACGGTATCTACACATTTGCACTGTGGTGTCACCAATAAACGCTTTTAATCCACACTAGGAGCTCGAATGCCTAGATCTAATTTTAAAACGAGTTTCGTTTATTTTGTTCGGATTAAAAAACTGAAATGAAATATGCAAAAACGGTGTAAAAAGGGTTAATGCAACTCTGACATTTGGTATCCAGAAAGATAAGTTAGATGAATTAAATTTATACCATTTCCAAAGCGGCAATGCGGTCTTGACAAGAGCGAGTAGAAGCTTCAAGAATTACCGAGATCCTCTTTATAGAACATTAATTTATTTCACAAACTTGAAATGTCATATAAGCAATAACTAAGCATTATTAAGTATGTATTATGTCACGTGTGCATGTAAAATAATTGAGAATTTTGGTACCCAATTCGTGTAACTTTACGAAATCCCCGTTAAAAATCGCGTTTCTGTGTGTGTCAGAAACAAGTGAAAACCATTTTGTTATTATTTTAATAAAGACGTATCGATAAATGCTATTGTAAAAGAGTTATTATTACTGATATTAGTTATCCAATAAATGCGGTAACTTCAGGGAAGTTGGTACCTGCGCGAGCGTCTGATATTGGTAGCCTTATTAATTTATAATTGCCTGACCGTATTCCATTTCGTACCACGCTAATTTTATATCAGACAATGTCCAAACTTACTGTGTTGTTTTTGCGCTTTAAGTTATAGTGCTTGATAAATGTCCAATAAGCAATGTTTAATATGATTAATATCACTTTTATACGCAATAACATGTGGGATTGAGGTACCCACCCGGCGTCAGAAAGCGCGTAAAACTTCACCGAATTCCCAGTTTTAAAGCGCTATTTCGCGTCAAATACACGGGTAGGGGGAATGTCTCGGTAATAATTTTGTTAATAACACGGGTAAATACCGGTGAAGTGTTAATTTATTGCAAATACCACCATTACACGTAATAACGGGTTCGATTTCGGTAAGCGCGCAAGCGTTTGAGAGCGTGTTTAATGTACCGATTTACCCGTTATAAATAGCTGATGTTTTCTTTAATCGTATATTATTTGCATTTGCAGAATAACTAAATGGCATCAACCCCTTTACAAGTCTAATATGGTGTTTAACAAGTCCATAAAATGATCCGGAATATCGCGTAAATCTATATGCAGTCTATAGGCAAAGAAGCCATTTTGGTGTTAGCTTGTCTAGGTTTTCTTCCCGCTGAGCCACGTGATTAAGTGGGCGGAGCGATCACTGATAAGGCATCATGTCAATTTCCTGTACGTGGGTGGAAGTTTGTATGATAGTCTTCATACCAGAAAGGTGTTATTTTCTCCGGATTATCCGGATTTCCCCCACAGCGCAACACAGCTATATGAATACCTCAGACTAATAAAAAAAAGGTGGACATTATAGCTTTAATTCAAATGTCTTCCCAATATATGCATCCCGGAAAAATGCAACTTTTTGGAAAACCCCACTAATCTGCTGGTACAAATAAACATGACCCATTTATAATCATTTAAAAATCACACACCGTATCAACCGTTATTTTTTAAAGGAAGCTATCATTGGTTGATATAATGGACCAGCGTTGTTTGTACCTGGGTGATAAGTGGGTTTTTCTAAACTCGTGCTTTTCCGGGATCAGTCTATTCTGAGTGCTGTCTTAGACACACTCCAGATCCTTGCATAATGCAGCCTCAGTCGTAAAACTAATAAACGTCATTATATACACAACACTTAATAAAAGGTCAATCTAAGTAATTGAAAAAACCTGCTTCTCACTACGTGTAAACAATCTTTAAAAAATAATGTTTGTTTTACCAACTTGCCTTTCTACTCCAACATTCCCTTTAAATTATTTAACATTTGGAAATAGCAAAAAAACACATAACTAACCAAATCTTTGAGTTTGAATTAAAACCTGTTTTATATTTCAGTCTAAGAATCGAAAATAGAATATGTTGAGATCAACAAGAAGAACGTACAATTTATAAATAATACAATTAACACATTTACACATTTTTATGCTCCCGGTTAGGTGGCATATAGCAGTTAAACTGTCCGTCAGTCAGTATGTCAGTTAGTCTGTCCGTCCGTCCGAAAAAAACTTTAACATTGGCCATAACTTTTTCAATATTCAAGATAGCAACTTGATATTTGGCATGCATTTGCATCTCATGAAGCTGCACATTTTGAGTGGTGGAAGTTCAAGGTCAAAGTCATCCTTCAAGGTCAAAGGTAAAAAAAATAATATTTCAAAGCGGCGTTCTCATGAAGCTGCACATTTTGAGTGGTGGAAGTTCAGGGTCAAGGTAATCCTTCAAGGTCAAAGGTAAAAAAAAATATATAAAATTTCAAAGCGGCGCAAAAGGGGGCATTGTGTTACTGACGAACTCATCTCTTGTTAAGATATAAATGTGGGGTATCAGTCACATTTGTTACAAAGTTCTAGTTGAGACCTCCGGTGTTTGTTGAAAAAAAAGTTTAAGATTTGTAGATGTTTTATAAATAATTTGTTTATATTTCTATTGGTTCAGGTGAGGAGCTGCTGGTCTGGTACAGAGATGAATTAGCCAGAGAACTTGGCCTCATCGGACCCCAAAACCTGTTGAGCAGTTATTCAAGTAAAGACAGTGATCACTTTAAGGAACACATGAGTATACATGCAGGAGAGAGACCGTACACATGTGAGGAGTGTGGTAAAGCATTTAAACAGAGTGATCACTTGAAGAGACACATGATGATACATTCAGGAGAAAGACCCTTCAAGTGTGAGGAGTGTGGCTATGCTTGTAGCCAGAGTAGTACATTAAAGACACACATGAGGATACATACAGGAGAGAGACCGTACAAGTGTGAGGAGTGTGGATATGCTTGTAACAGGAATTCTGACTTAAAGACACACATGAGGATACATTCAGGAGAGAGACTGAAGAAGTGTGAAGTGTGTGGTAAAGCATTTAAACAGAGTGGTTACTTGAAGACACACATGAGGATACATACAGAAGAGGTACCGTGCAAGTGTGAGGTGTGTGGTAAAGCGTTTAAACACAGTAGTACCTTGAAGAGTCACATGAGGATACACGCAAGAGAGAGACTGTACAAGTGTGAGGAGTGTGGTTATGCATGTAACCAGAGTTCTGACTTGAAGAAACACATGAGTATACATTCAGGAGAAAGACCGTACAAGTGTGAGGAGTGTGGCTATGCTTGTAACCAGAACAGTACATTAAAGACACACATGAGGATACACACAGGAGAAAGACCGTTCAAGTGTGAGGAGTGTGGCTATACATGTAAGGAGAGTAGTACATTAAAGAGACACATGAGGATGCATACAAGAGAAAGACCGTACAAGTGTGAGGAGTGTGGGTATGCATGTAACCAGAGTTATGACTTGAAGAGACACATGCGGATACATACAGGAGAGAGACCATACAAGTGTGAGGTGTGTGGTAAAGCATTTAAACATAGTGGTAGCTTGAAAACACACATGAGGATACATTCAGGATAGAGACCATACAAGTGTGAAGAGTGTGGTTATGCATGTAACCAGAGTTCTGACTTAAAGACACACATGAGGATACATTCAGGGGAGAGACTGTACACGTATGAGGTGTGTGGCTAGGCATGTAACAAGAGTAGTACATTGAAGACACACATGAGGATACATACAGTAGAAAGACCGTTAAGTGTGAGGAGTGTGGTTGTGCTTGTAACCAGAGTAGTACCTTGATGACACACATGAGTATACATTCAAGATAGAGACTGTACAAGTGTGAGGAGTGTGGTGATGCATATAACCAGAGTAGTACCTTGAAGACCACATGCGGATACGTACAGGAGAAAGACCGTAGTGAGGAGGGTTGTTATGCATGTATCCAGAAAAGTACTTTAAAGACACACATAAGGATACATTTAGGAGAGAGACTGTACAAGTTTGAGGATTTTGGTTATGCTTGTAACCAGAGTATTACCTTGAAGACTTACATGAGGATACATTCAGTAGAGACTGTACAAGTGTGAGGAGTGTGGCTATGCTTGTAACCAGAGTTCTGACTTGAAGAAACACATGAGGATACATACAGAAGAGAGACTGTACAAATGTGAGGTGTGTGGACAGTGTGGTAAAGCATTTAAACATCGTGGTACCTTGACAACACATGAAGATACATACAGAAGAGAGACCGTTCAAGTGAAATGTGTGTGGCTTTTCATTTAAACATAGTAGTCAAGTGAAAAAACACTTGATGATACATTGAAGAGAGAAACACGTGTGAGTTGTGGTTATGCATAAAAGAAGAGTGGTCACTTGAAGACACGCATGAGGATACATTCACGAGAATGGCTGTACAAGTGTGAGGAGTGTGGTTCTGCATCTAACACGAGTGGTAACTTGTAGAACACATGAGGATACATAACTGAAGAAATATCTAAAACAGGAAAATATCACAAATCTCTGAAAAGAAGTGTTAGGGCTTATTGTGATTTATATAAACTTGTATAGTAAGATAGCTTAACAATCTTCTCTTAAACGATAAGCCATGAAGGTTTAACATTTGAAAGATAAATTATATTATGTTTCTTTACCAAGTTTGTTAAAATCATGCCCCTGTAATAAAAACTTGCCTTGTCCTGCATCTATTTTGTTTTACGTATAACGTATATACTGAACACTTGGACAATCTTTCTCTCTGAAACTATAAGACCCAGAGTTTTGGTATTGGCATCTAACATAAATTGAGCTTCTGTATTAAGTTTGTTCACAACTGGCACATTGATGTAACCTGTGTTCCAAATATGTAGTAAAACTGACAAAAATCAGTGAAAACCCTAAGCACACGGGTTTGGTAGTTAGCATGATACTGGCATGGTTGTTTTCAACCAAGTTTGTTCAAATGGTGCCCCTGATTCAAATTTGGCTCCACCGTGTTGTAACTTGTTTCCTGTACGGTATAAAAGTGAAAGCTTTCAAAATCTCTTAAACTGCAAGGCACGATGTTTGGTATGTGACCATTAGATCGTTTTGTTTTCCTCAACCTTTTTTAAACATTTTGCCCATTTGATTGAAACCGACATTGTGGTAAACTTGTTTGAATTATATATTTGCCAAGTTTGAAAGTGATCGTCGGTCAAGTATTCTTATATGGTTACAGTGAAACCTAGTGAACTCTGTAGAATAGTCGAAATGTAACGGTAACTCAACTTATGTGCATAAACTGTTTATATTAATGACCTGGCTAAAATCACATACGAAGGGCCAGTTTATGTGCGTATGTATACAGCAAGGACATTATTGGCATGTGGATTTGCCTAAAATTGATAACGATAATAAAGCGTATTGGCAGCTAATTACCCACTTTGCTCGTGTACACACCCCTGTAACATAATTTGTGTGCTTGGAATTATGACACTTTCTGTTAACAAAAGACGTCACTAGACTATTCACTACATGTTTTTAATCCGTTACACGACTCCTTGTGTAATTAAATGTCTTGCGTTGCGTTTTTCAACGTAAAGGCTATACTTTGTTGTTATGTCGTGAAATTATTAAGTTTACTATATACTTATATATTTTATTTTATAATAATTCAGTTTAAAGCATATATTGAATACACATACATGTATGTCAATGTATTAAATATGCAGGCAACTGTACTAGCAAAGTATATATGTGCCGAAACAATTAAAATCTCGACATGGAACATTAACGGATGGACACAGAACAACCATTTACCCAGGAGGGATATATTAAGTCAACTAAATGCTGATATCGTTTGCCTTACAGAAACAAAATTAAGATCAACGGATACTATTTTAATAGAGAACTACAGGCCATATTTGTTTAACAGGGAGAATTAAAAAAAAAACAGCAACCTGTGGTTCAGGAGGCGTTGCGATTCTTATTAAAAACACGATTGAAGAAAATTTCTATGTAACGTGTGCCAGCAGAACTTTCGAAGGCATCCTTAGCCTAAAGCTTACGAACAAACTATCATCGTTTGGAATTGTCATTACAGTATGTTATCTACCGCCCGAAGGTTCAGAACGAGGCCAGCACGTGGACGAATTATTTGATCATCTAACGGGCATTGTATACATACACTCAAATGCGGACTGCTTATTGTTTTGCGGTGACATAAACGGACGAATCTCGGATTTAAACGACACCATCGTAAATATAGATAATGTGAATGTCAGAAAACCAATTGACTTAACAAAAAATAGGCACGGTGAATCATTTGTAGAATTTGTAAGAGAAGCGAAACTGTGCGTATTAAATGGACGTATTTCTCCGGAATATGACAATTTCACGTCAATTTCTACTAAAGGGTAAGCAGTGGTAGACTACATATTCACCCCACACTCGAACATCGATTTATTTAACAGATTCGAGGTACATACCGTTAAAGAACTCAGCAATAAGTACTACATTAAACCGGATTGCGCAATGCCTGATCACTCAGTACTATGTTGTACAATGACTGTTAAAACGTAAATCAATAATCAAACAAACAGAGCCAACGGAACGTGCACTGATAATAATAATCCAATAAATGGGAAGAGGTTTAATTACGACTCAATACCAGCGCAGTTTATCGAAAACAACAGACTGATAGAAATGATCGATATAATACAAACGTGTAATTGGCGCCAAAGTGAAATCGATAATTTACATACAGAGGTGTGTTTCTAAGACTATGAAACACTCCTTGCAAAAGTAAAACACAGTGACATGTCAAAACGATCAAAATAGCGCTTCCGTTATCAGTAAAAACCGTGGTGGAACAGTGACCTTGACACTCTCTTCAAAGATGTGAGTGAAAGTGAACATGCATTCCTAAAGTGTAACAGTACCAAACGAAACAAACTTGAATACAGGCGCCTGAATACACATAGCGAAACACATGCTAGTACAACGCATCAAGCGTATACATATGCCTGGAAAAGTGAAAATAAAACGTCTTATACTGAAATGTTAAACTCAGAAATATTTATTGAAAATCTGAATGTGTGGGTGGATAGTGTAGATAATTGTTGCAGTGCAAATGATATTGATGTATGCATAACGCATTTTGGCGATATTTTTGATGACGTACTCTCCCCTTTATTTAAACGGCAACATAGGCCTCAGGGTCAGGAATATTTTCCTTCAAGGATTGATAAAAGGTGGTTTAATGCCGAGTGTGCAGAGAAGAGAATTAATTTTTACAGACACTTGAATATTTTTAGAAACAATAAAACCGAAGAAAATTAACGTAATTTTATTGATGCAAGAACGCAATTTAAAACATGTATAAGAAAATCAAAATTTGAATGCGATCACAATGAAACTAAAAAGTTATTAGATGCAAGATTTAACAATGCAAAACTTTATTGGAAAATGCTAAAAAATGTAGCAGGCTTGAATAAATCGAATATTCCACTAGACATGTTTAAACAGTATTTTTAGAGCATTAACAATCCCGACAGCACATTTTTTACCCCCGATGAAGATGTTCTGCACTTTATTGAGCGCTATGAAAATAATGAATTTAAAATAATGTTCGAAGAATTAAATTTGCCAATATCAATGAACGAAATTAAAAAAGCTCTTAAAGAAATTCATCCAGGTAAAAGCGCAGGACCTGATTTGTATTTGAATGAATTTTTTATTTACGGAAAAGACGTTCTTACGCCGTACTTACATACGCTTTTTAATAAAGTTTTTATATTGGGGTGTTTTCCATCTTCATGGTCTGAGGGTTACGTTATACCATTACATAAAAAGGGCAGTCTAAACGACGTAAATAATTACAGAGGTATTACTCTTCTTAGTACTTTTGGAAAACTGTTTACGAAAATTCTTAATAACAGATTAACTGACTGGGCCGAACGATATTATGTATACATTGAAGCGCAGGCTGGGTTTCGGTCGGAAATGAGTACCGTCGATAATTTATTTGTATTGCACGGCTTATTAACGCATGTAATAAATAAAAGTAAACAATTATACTGTGCTTTTATAGATTTCACTAAGGCCTTCGATTATATTGTTAGAGATAATCTATGGTATAAATTAATTCAATTGGGTATACGTGGAAATATACTCAATGTTATGAAATCAATGTATAACTCCATAAAATCAAAAGTTAAACATGGCAATACGTTGAACGACAGCTTTGAATGTTTACTTGGTGTAAGGCAGGGTGAGTGTTTATCGCCATTTTTGTTTTCATTGTATCTTAACGATTTGGAAGCTGAATTTTACATGAAAGGCATTAATGGTATCGACGTTAACTCTTTTAAAATGTTTCTCTTATTGTACGCCGATGATATGATAATTTTTGCTAATACCGCTGAAGAATTACAAAACGGCTTGGATCTATTATACGATTATTGTCACAAATGGAAACTTGTGGTAAATACTGAAAAGTCTAAAATTATGGTTTTTCGTAAAGGTGGTCGCCCCTTAACAAATATATTTAAATATGATAATCAAATCATAGATTTTGTAAACCGGTTCAACTATCTTGGTATTGTATTCACAACTGGTGGTTCATTTAGTGACGCAGAACATACTCTCGCTGGACAGGCCCTAAAAGCTATCTTCAAACTGAAAAAATATTTGTACAAATTTACAGACATTCCAATTAGTCATAAACTATGCCTTTTTGATAAACTCATAACACCAATTCTTAACTACGGAAGCGAAGTGTGGGGTTTTGTCAAAGGTTTATCAATTGAAAGGGTTCATTTGCAATATTGTAAGCAAATACTTGGTGTAAAAAGATGCACTCAAAATGATTTCGTATATGGTGAACTTGGCCGTGTAAATTATCAATGCAGGAGATATATTAATATAATTAAATACTGGATAAAACTTTTGAGAACATCAGATAATAAATTTAACAAAAAAGTTTATTTGACTTTATTAAATGATAGTATTGAGTATCCTAACAAGAAAAATTGGTGCACATTATTAAGGGATATACTAAGTAATTTGGGATTTTATGATGCTTGGCTTTTTCAAGATGTTGGAAATGAAAATATGTTTGTATCAGTCGTAAGACAAAGATTGAGCGACACGTTTGTGCAGAATTGGAATGAGCGACTTCATACTTCTACTAGGGCAAATTTTTATAAACATATCGCCGTTTTTCAATTTCAACCGTACCTGAATATATGTAATGTCAACAAGTTTCGAGTAAATTTATCAAAATTACGTATGTCATCACATAGATTAAATATCGAGTCAGGCAGATGGGCTAGACCTACACCAATTCCATTAGACCAAAGAAAGTGTACTGTTTGTAATAAACTCGAAGACGAGTTTCATTTTATTCTTGAATGTACAATATATACTGAACTGAGATCAAAATATATTCCATTGTATTACAGAAAACGACCAAACATGTACAAATTTATCGAGCTAATAACATCAAATAATGAACTTTTAATAAGAAAATTAAGCTGTTATATTTATCAATCTTTTAAGGTTCGAACGCATAATACATATGTGTCATCAATTTGATGTATTCTGAAATGTTTTGTGTGGTATATATCTTGTTGTAACTTTAATTGCATTTATTATGTACTGCATATTAATTGTTGGGATAGTACCGCATATGAACCGCGTTTTTTTCTGTCTTTGTGTTTAAACGGTCGCCTTTAATAGACTGTCAAAACTGTATTTGAATGTATTTAATCAATTGCCATTATTATCTTTTTAATGAAAGTTATATTATAGTATCGTATCTGTTCCTAGATGTATTCTACGACAATATGGCTGCATTTTTAGAACTGTTATGCACTGATTTACAACTATTATGTCACATTAAATACTATACTTGTAACATCTATATTTTCATAGAGCATATTACAGGACCTTTTGACCATCTACATTTTTTTTTTTTTTTTTTTTGATTGCGTAGGTGGTCTGTTTAAGGTTTATTAAATGCTTGTTTTTTAATATCAAACGCAACCAGTTAAAACGTTTTGTTTCTCGTGTTTGTTTAACTACATACACCTTGTCATAATATCATAATATCAGTCTAATTAAATAATATGTTGTACTATGAGCAGAGCCTTTGAGCTGCCTATATTTTCGTTTCGCATAGGTAGCAAGCAAGGGCTAATTCTTATGAAATTGATACACGCATGAAAAAAGCATAATTGATATTTAGTTAAATACTGTGTGCTATCACGTGAAACGAAATTTTAGTAAAACGTGTTATTATTATGACAATTGTCCTGTGAAGACCCAATATATGTACAATAAGCTTATTTGATATGTTGTTGTCATAATTAAGCTCCATTACAAATGATGTAATACGACCTATTCAATTACATATATACTATCAATAGTTATTAATATAATTATACCTAAATTTTATTATACATGTATGAATTGTTGCAATGAAACGTATGATTTTTTTAATTTCTTTTTGTAAATTCATGAATTATTTATGTTGTAAACATTGTATGCTTACTTTGTCCACTTGGGCTTTTGGCCTTCTGGATGTGTTGTTTAATAATAATAATAATATATAAATGTACTAGTAACATACGAATATTCATAATTAAACCGACTATGTTAATCCGGATTAGTATAAGGTATTTTTATTAGAAAATCTTGCTTATGAAGACCTTATAAATGTAAATTACAGTATTTTTGGTATATTGCATTAAATTGAGTTTATTAGCCTCATACACTCTGACGCACTTAGGATATATTTAATTACATGTATACTTTCGATAATTACTTATGTTCTAGTGTAATGTATAATAATTCATAATGTATAATAATTCATGTATGCACCGTTGTAACCAAACGATTTTATTTCTTTGCATAACTTTATTTTGTATAATCATAAACTGTGTATTGTGTAAACACTGTATCATGTAAGCTTGCTTTGTCCACTTGGGCTTTTGGCCTTCTGGATGGATTGTTTAATAAACTTCTACATTTAAGCAACGTCGTTTTGATAGGGAAATTAAACGATGTAAGCGGCAGTTTGAAAGGGACACACAACTTGAACTGGAAACTATATGCACGGAAGCCCAAAAGAATTTTGGCGCCATATAAAGGCGCTATGTCCTCGACGAGACCACACAATACCCATGGAAACAGTCGACGAAGATGGTATCATAGTAACCGACAATAAAAGTGTCCTTAAAATTTGGGAGAGAGAATTCCACAAACTTTTTGACAAAGCGTAATATCATGCTAAGGCGCAAACTTTGATGAACAATTTTACGAAGATGTAAAGAAGTTTAAATTGGAACTCGAACATCAGTTCACAGAGGCTGAAAATATTAATGACGAAAACTCGAACCCGATGCTTAACGCAACAATAAGCGTGGAGGAGGTGATAAAAGCTCAATCAAACTGCAAAAACGGTAAAGCCTGCGGAGAGGACTCACTTCCGTACGAAGTCTTGAAAAATGAAGGTTCATACCATCTGCTCTGCGGACTGTTTAACAAATGTGTTACCTCTGGGATAACGACCTCTATGTGGTCCGCGTCAATAATCAAGCCAATCCCGGAGAACAACGCGTGCGACCCGCGTATACCACTTAATTATCGCTGTATCAGCCTACTTCCGCCCGTGAGCAAAATATTCGCGAGTGTTCTTAACAACCGTTTGACACAATACCTTGACCAGAACGAACTAATTGTCGATGAGCAAAATGGCTTCCCCAAACTTAGATCTTTCACCGATCACATATTCACATTGTGTTCCATCATTCGCAACAGAAAGGCAGAGGGACTAGCAACGTATACATGTTTCATTGATATGATGAAAGCATTTGATAGGGTGGACAGAGATTGTCTGTTAGCCAAACTTTTGGCAATAGGTGTGAACGGACGCTTCTATCACGTTCTACGTCATCTTTACAGCACTTCGAAAGCGAGGGTGAATATTAACATTCACTTAACCGACTACTTCAACATCGAATGCTCGGTCGAGCAGGGAAACATAAGTTCACCGACGCTATTTGGACTCTAGATAAACGATCTTGCTATTGAATTGAAGGAAATGAACTGTGGTATAATGATCAACGGTGAAAATATATGTATCCTACTGTACGCGGACGACATTGTAATTTTAAGCGAAAGCGAACAATATCTCCAAAAGATGCTGGATAAAATCGATACATGGTGCAAACAATGGCGCATGAAAATAAATCCTTCGAAAACGAGCGTTATGCATTTTCGAAAACAAAGTCAGCAACAAACGACGTGTGCCTTTAACATTGGAGAGCACGCTATAAACATAACGAACAGTTATAAATTATATAAAATACCACGGGTGCATTTTATCAGACACGCTTGACTTCTCCGTTACCGCTTACACACTGGCGGAATCGGCGGGCAGGGCTCTCGGTGGGATTTTAAACAAAGCTAAGCAATAAATGGACTAACGTTTACCGTATACACCAAACTTTATAACAGCAGTGTTATACCTGTGATGGATTACAGTTCAGGTGTGTGGGGATACAAAACATACTCGAAATGCGACACTATACAGCATAGGGCGATTCGAGCCTTTCTTGGTGTTCATAAACACGCATCGAATATTGTAATTAACGGCGACGTTGGGTGGCAGACTATTACCGCCAGACACCATATTGGGATGCTGCGCCTTTGGGACCGCCTTGTAAAGATGCCAGGCGATAGGCTAACAAAAAGGATTTTTAATTGGGACTTCTCGCAGAATTGGGGCTGGAACTCCGAAATTAAACACATCTTTGAATTACTTAACCTCCAGCACTTATTTGCATCCAGATCGATGGGCAATATCTCATTAGATAGTCTTCTCAGTCGGGCAACCGATCACTATAAGAAAAACGACATCAACAAATGGACGCAGGGCCTCGAAACCCAGCCGAAACTCAGAACCTATCGGCAAATTAAACATCTATATGAGTCCGAAAACTACGTGTCAATGTGCCTCCCGAAACATCTCAGATCGTTTAATTGCACAGATCAGAACTGGAACCTTGCCGTATTGAAACCGGGAGATTCCGACATATGAAGCCTGAAGAGAGATTGTGTTTACTCTTCAAGGAACCAAATAAAATCGAATCCGAGTACCACTTCCTATTTGAATGTTCCTGTTATACAAACCTCAGACTTATGTTCTATAATGCCATTATAACGATAATACCAGACCTGATTCGTATGGATTATAGTGACAGACTCAAATGCTTAATGACGGACAAACGAGTGATATATAAATTTGCTTTATTTATAAACGATTGTTATTTAAAACGAGAAAGTATACTGTGTGTGACGATATGACTTTATTATGGCTATTATACAAAGTTGTATATGACACTTATAAAATGCTATATCCTATATTAAATGAGTGATTATTTTACAATATACTCTTAAACAGACATTAGACAGCTACACTTATCCATGTCTAATTAGTGACTCGTAAGCCATATGCATGGCTGGGTAGTACTGTTTGTTTTGAAATTGACCGCACGGTCAAAACTTACTTGGCAGGAATTAACTTTTGGCAACAAGTACAAGGCCAAAAATCGTTTTCCGAAGAATTTAGGCTACGTAAGATTATAGAAGGCTATTCGCGATCAATGGATATAAACAAGGACAGAAGACGCCCGATCACATCCGAAATCCTCTTCAAAGAAATACAACAATTCCCAAACGTATGCTATAACTCGTATGACGCAACTATATTTGCTGCGATATTTTCTCTCGCCTATTTTGGGCTATTTCGTATACGCGAGTTGGTATCACCTAAACGACCAGAAATGTATTACCAAATCAGAACGTCCGCAGTTGAATTGTCGTTAGACCAGTCATACATCCCAATCCGCATCGCCAATTCAAAAACGCTTCTACACAACGCGGCGGTGACACTCAAAATTCCAAAATCGGAGGAATCAATATGTACTGTCCAGAGAATGCGCGACTATCTGGCTATGTCACCGGTAGGTCCTGCAGCATTTTTTCATAAGGGGGGTATGCCAGTTACCAGACAGCGCGTTTTTTTTGCGTTTTTTGCGGTAACGTTGAATGGCGGACACGAAAATCACCTTTAATATATAATAATGTGTCGTTCTGGTGTGTAATCATATTGGCGTCCTTTTAACGCACTTACACGCCACAGCAATCCGGTAAAATCAGACGCCCTACAATCAGAAAATTGCGTAAGAGCTGGAACATTAATTAATTCGTATTCATCACTTATAAAACCATGTATGCGTGAATACAGATGAATAAAACGTGCATTAGGTTATACAATAATGTTCATCGATATTACCTCTAAATCGTTGTTTAAACGTAAAAAAATGTACCTTGTGTAAATTAAAATCCCAATTACACTCACTGGCTTTATCTGCATTTATTTTTAGCCACATAGCCATTGTGCACGTGAAGCAACATGCCGTTGAAAAGCAGATAATGTGCACTTCATGACTGTGCAATGCAGAAACCCACTCAACCGCTTACGGTGGTCCTTAGAACGTACGACAATTAATAACATGTCTTAAGACATTGGCCATCTTTTGCAATTGTTTGTGTAAACCAACCCAAGAAATATATGAAACTGAACCAAATACATATTCTCCGTGGTCACCAAAAATCTATTTAAGACGAATTTCCTCAAAACAATTATTTTTTCTTACCACTTTGATGACCCTCAAACAGAAACTATCCCATAGATGATTAATGTTAAATATGTTGGATACATTATGCTGTATCTTTATCACCTACCAGGTTAGCCCTCAGCTTCGCGTCCTGCACGCGCACCACAACGAATTTCACGACATGGCAGGCAAAGCTTTTGGAAAAGCATTAGGTGAATAAAATAAACGATGTATATCTAGTATATGTTAATGCTTAATGTTGAACGACGTTTGGATACACAATATATTTATAACACATAGTATTTTGATAGTCGGACACCTCAGAATACATTTCGTTACCACTACATCATATTAAGAAGCATAGACGATTCCAGCTTACCTAGGTTCCGACAATGCTCAGGTCAGGAAAGTATTTGATAGACATATATATGTGTAGAGGACTAAAAGTTCGTTTAGCAACGTTATATTCGAGTGTTTTAAGGCATGGCCGGAAAAGTATTGGACAATTCAATAGATTAATGTAATAGAAAAAGCTTGATCAGTGTTAGGCAATCCAATCGGTGACTGTAATAGAAATTGCTAGAAAAAAGGTTCAACTTAACAAATGGTCACACAATATTATCACAAACACCGTTTAAATTTACCTGATACATCGATTTTTATGTATTTTAAAATTGGTTTGGATTCTCAAGTTATTGTATTTTAATGCAATCAATCTGTATACAAAATATTAAAAACAACTTGCTGAGTCATTTACTGCATTGGAAACAACATGGTGGTTTGCTTTGCTGAATATAAACCTGACTTTACATTTACTGTTTTATTCATAAATTATAATTAAAATTGTTTCCGTGTGCAATTGTTTGTTGTAGCAAGTAAACCTGTATCGGCGAGCTGGACCTGGGTTGGAACCACTTACGGCAACGGGGAGCAGTTGGATTTGCTAAGGGTCTCGATGTAAGTGTGCAATAGCATTCGTTTTCCACAATTTGACGGAATCAGCTGAGCAGTTAAAATAGTGGCCGAACAGTATACTTTCATTATCATAGTCACTATGATAACAACTTCTTTCATTTACACGATTCCAGCCCACAAGTTTATATTTCTTCGAAACGGAAAGCAAAATAAAACATAATATTTATGATGCTACTTTTTTCATGAACAAGTTTTAAAATGATGTCATTGTTTTGCAAAACTTTAAGATGTCGCGTTTTTATTATTCAGTAGTGAAGTGACGTCATAGTGTGGCTATAACGTCATCGATTTGACTTTCGGAAAAAAGAAACTGAAACTGAATCATGATTTAATTGTCAAAGTAAAGACGTCCCATGGAAGTTTTGAAATTAATAGTATCGTCTCTGTTAAAGTTCTACGAATTGATGCCATGAAGTGATAATTACTATTATAAACCATGAAAGTTATGAAGACGTCATATGTGCTTGTCTAAAATTATGTCACTTTGTAGCTCTTCTGTATAATAACTACATTCAAGCAGATTCGGTGGACACACGCTTCATACATAAATATATACCTACATATCGTTAGGGCAGGACCCCAGCGTGGCTCCCAATAGCGCCCCCCCCCTCCTCTCATGGTCAGGAACCTACGTTATATCGGGCATTATTGTTAATATTTGATCTACCTTGAAATGTCCAATCTTTTCTTGAAAGTGTTCAATGTCGACGCAGGCAAAAGGTTCCATGGTTTGCCTACCCTTTGTGAGAGGAAGTGTTTCCTCCTATTTATTTTAATGTATTTTTCTTAAGTTTAAGTGAGTTTCCTTTTGATGCATTAGGATTGAGATAGAACAAACTAGAATTCTATGCGTGATCAAGATCTTCTTTGTCAGGCAACAGCTTATACTACTAAATCATGTTTCAACGAAAACGACGATATGCCAATGTTGGGATCTTTAAAACTTTCAATCGGTTAGGGTACGGTAAATGCTAAACAAAATTGACATGATTAGACCTCTTTTATACTCGTCTATACTTGCTATATATTTGTGAAATCTACGATGCCATATCAGGTTTCCATACTCCAGATGTGGTCTTATCATTGCCTTGTAGAGTTGTCTAAATTAGTTTATATATATATATGTTGAACCGTTCTTATCGCTAGCCCAATCCCTTTTCTTGCTTTGTTGATACATTTATAAAATTCTCACTTAATTTCAAGTCGTTAGAGACTAATATTCCAAGCAGTGCCGAATTAAGCAATGTGGGGTCCATAGGCAATGCAACTTTTGGGGCCAACGCCCCGAGACCCTAGTCGGCCTAGTGGCTTCTAGAACGCCACTGCTTTTATATTTTACTTTAACCTTAGCTCACTAATGAATATTTTGAAAACGAAATCACAATCAAAACGATATATGTAAGGTTTTGCAAAACATAAATAAGTATATATCTCACTTGGTTAGACAATGGCAAGTTTTTATCGGAACATAACATGGATAAAAATATATGGCTTTGTTGAGTCCTTAGAATAGGCCAGGAAAGTACAATCTTTCTCCACGGTCTCATAGGCCCCTAAAAGTCGCGGCGCCCATATGCAGTTGCTTACTCTGTCTAATGGGTAATCCGGAACTATTTTCAAGGTCACATTCGTGTGTTTTATTTGGTATTTCCGCTTTATCTGGTCCTTCTTCTAGCGTGTAGTTCTTATTTGGAATATGTACATGTATACCATGAGGGAGGGTGCTGCATTTCGCGGTATTGAGCTTTTACCATGTATCACTTAACTAGGACAGTTCATAAGTATTTCCGTGGATGTGTTCATTGTCCAAAGGTACTTCAGCTAAGCTGAATAACTTTGTGTGATAAGCAAACAGGCAGATAGGGCTTGTGATCATGTCGTCAAATTTAATTGATATACATCAAAAAGTGTTGGCCAGAGTACACTGCCTTGACGTGAGTCACTGGTAACTTTGCCTCATTTCGACATCTCCCTATTCACAACAACTCGCTGCTTTCTATTAAAACAATTGCCAGCTAAGCAATTTACCATCCATACCATATGATACAAGCTTCTTGATCAATCTAGCATGGGGCACGGTATCGAATTCTTCTCCTAAGTCAAAATATATGCGATCAAACCTTTTTCCATCATCTAACCATTTATTCCAAGTCTAAATAACTTCAAGCAATTGCACTTGTACGAATAAATCGAAAACCATAGTGAATTTAAAAGAACAACAACAAATTAATATTTATCATATTTCTAACCAAGTTTCATCTTTTTTCCATCATTAAGCGCGTAGTACAAAATCAAACTTATAAGACGATAATGTGCAGCTTCTTCGCTTGATCCATTTCAATCAAAGCTTGAACGTGTGCAGTTTTCCAATGATCGAGACCTTCACCATCTAGATACGAATGTTTCAAAATATATTTCAAAGGTGTAAATATAGCGGGTTTAGTCTCTCTAAGTACTGGATGTAATAGATATGGCCCTGAAGTCTTCCCTAATGTTTCAATTATTTTAAGCATGGAATCTGCTCTTCGCCAATATTCAGATCACCAATCGTCTGTCAATTGCACCTGTTACTTATTATTGGCACATTTTCAACATCTTCTTGCACACACACTCTGGGAGACAAAATTTAACACCTCCGACGTTTCACAGTCATCTTTTGCTGCTAATGAATTATTAGTTGTTTTCGATTTCGCATCAACTATCCTTTTTTAAATTTGCACAATCGGAAGACTTTATGATTATTTTCTTCTGCTATTTTAATCATGAAAACCAGCACGTGCTTTTCTACATTCTTGACTAGCAGCGTTTCTATCTCAAGTGTAGAGTTGAACATGAGTACGTTCTTTATTTTCATATACTTTGCCCAGAACGGTGTTTTTTTTTGATAGCTGTAAATGCATTATTGTTATCCACATTGGTATGATCTTTTTAAATGTATTTTATTTCAATTTTTCAATGCATGCAGGTATGTAGCTTGTCCTTTTAATAAATCATTTGTCATTCAAGGATTTTCCAAAAGAAATCATTCACCCAATTGACACTGGCGAGCTCTGTGGTGATCAAATCGTACTCTCCCCAATCGCATAAGAAGTAGTTTTCTTTTGCCTGGGAATATACTCAAGAATTTCCGTCAATATTGAATAATATAAAAAAAAGTAACTTTTACCTTTAGAAAAATAGTCCTGCAATTTATTAACTAATAACTCAGTTGAAAACACCAATTCAACCAAACTCGGTTGTTGAGAGTTTATATATATATATATTGTGTAAACGTTTTGATACAAGAAACTGTGTATGTCAATAAATCATGACTACCTCAGATTTCAGGCGCTGAAGACGTTAAATGATCTCAATTTATATATCTGTAATTAAAGTTAACAAATATAATCTTCTTAAGATGTTTTGCTATCATAAATTCATTTGAGTGTATTGTTTTGCTTTGTAAGAATGTGATGCCCTTTACACTAGACCAATCAAACTGTGTCATTGTCGGATCATACTACACACCCGCAGTTTTCATAAGGTACAACAGTGTTCAGATTGCTTATGAATAAAATTGCACTTCTTTTTCAAATATCACAATATATCGGATTGACAAATTGCTGAAAACCCTCCAGTAAGTTACTCGAAATGAATTTTGTCACCCGTCTTGTGAAATACTTCAATTATTTTTAGTATGTCCGTCTGTTGAATGTAAACTAAATCTTCAAATTGTGCCCATTAATTTCCGCTACCGTCAGCATTTGTGATAAGACATATAAGACTTTCATGCTTTTCAATACAAAAGCTATCGTTGTTGTGCCATCAGTATTGCTGTTTCCATATATTTTAGTGTTATTTGTAAGAACGTTTTAGCAAGTACCTCTTCGATTTATTTCGGTGTCACTTGAAATAATTGCTTGAATCACTAGAAACCGGTACATCTGAAGTACCGCCATCACATTTAACTATTGTCTCTGTGGAATTATAACTGCCATTAGATACATTTACAATAACCGCATTATACAGGTAAAGAAAGAACTTTAAAAAAAAGAACTGCTGTGAATTAAACGAATAGTTTTTACATCTAATTAATTGTAAACATTATAATAAGCTAAACTTAATGAACAGTTACTCGTTTCTTTTCTGTTATCTAACGTCCGCCTCCAAGGGAGTCGTGTCCCGGGCCATGTCTGTTCCCTTTTCCCGACCCCTTGCCCAAATGGGTCCCTGACCGTTTGCAACTTTATTAGAGCTGCTTTCATCGTTTGATTACTGACTAGGATATAGGTTAGAATAATAAATTTGGGGCGACTGGCAAGGGCTTACATTATTTCTAGATCTCCATCGTATGCTTCGAGCATATTGTCTCTTGTTGGAGAAATTATTTTGGGAGTTACAGGCTGTTGAGAGCAGATTTGAGTTATAGTTTTGGTTTAGTTCCTCCTTTAATTTCTTAAAGACAAATGTTTGTTAAAACACAATACTTTTCTTTTTTCTTCATTCTGACCTTTACCTAACGCCAGCAGGTCCGAATAAATACACTCCATTTATTCCATTGGCTGATTTGATCATAATTTACCGGAACATTGGCAACATCGCCGCGTCTTTGTAGTATATAATGTAACACTGATAAATGAAAGGAAATGCGGACTACGCTCTACATGTTCATTTTTGCCCAATTACACGTACGCATTACAGTGAAATTCCATTCCAAGACTTTCAGGGTCAGTGCTGGGTCAGTTAATCGTCAGGAGAAGACGGAATGTACTATTCAAAACGCCTTTAATAACACAGTATTGCTTTCAAGATATCATATAATACGAATTTTAAGGAAAGACATTAATGAAAACCTATCGGTAAGTGCAATTTGTCTTGCATTGTGAGACAACTCTACCGAAATTGTATAGTGTTCATAATAGAAGAGAAAACGTTGAATTATCTAGTCACACATGTTTGACATGCGCGATCAGTATGTAAATTTTAAATAACATGGGCGCTGCTATATCGGTTGTTATATAACAGTTTTCTTATTAGTTATTCACGCGCCTTTGCATCACAGTAAACCGGGACCGAAACTTTGCTAAACCTATAAAATAAACAACAAAATGTCCGCATTGTTGCTATGATGAGACTAAATATATTAGGAATTTATTAAGAATCAACGTTAAAATACATTAAAGCGGGTATATACGATTTTTTATATGTGTTTAATTGTAATATATTGATAAAATATGTTACAATTACACAAAATAGGCAAGAAAAATTATACATTAAAGCCGAATTTCATAAAATGCAGCAAAGACAAATTAGCGGCCCGAGCCGATTTTGACGAACATATTTTCCTACAATAACCGAAGCATTCGTCTTTGTATTAGGATTGGAGTTAGCGTTCGTGTGTCGTATGAATAGATATCGTTGCAGGAATTCAAATAAACCGTTAAACTAAGTTTAGATTCTCATCGTACATGTATGATATACATGCTAGCGAATTCGGCTGTACAGCCTTTTTCGATTTCAGGATTAAATATCTGGCTTATTTAGCATTTTGCGACACATGTTTTTCTTAACTTTTATTTTAGTTTATACTGAAATATATGTATAATAAGTTTTTTACACATTTTATTTTAATTAATAAATATTTGACAAGATCGTATATACCCGCTTTAAAAGTAGATACATAAACATTTAAATCCATATCCATACATCATAGGGAAAGTTATGCTTTGCTTTTATTATATATGTACCCAGTAAAAACATTTATAACAATTTATCTGGACCATTTAAAACCATACCCATTCCAGAAAAATAAATCCATAGAGTATTTAAACATCGGTTGGAACGGGTTCGCTTTCGAGGGCAGCGTTGCCCTTTCTGACGTGTTACGTCACAACATGACGCTGGAGAAGCTCGATGTATCGTGCAATCGCATCCACCCACCGGCACTGCTCGAGTTCATGAAGGGGCTGCTAAAAAACAAGACACTGAAAGTGCTCATAGTGAGTGTATTTATAACATTAAAAAATATCTTTAAATATGTAGTCACTAGTCAATGTATTAAGAAAGAAATTGGGAAGTGATTCCCGATAATTGTCAATATTTCATCGATTAGCATTGCATAAAAGTTCGTAGGCCTCGTTACCGCTTTCTCCATTTATATTTTAAAATATATTTTAGACTCTATATACAAATATAGAGAGTTTAATAGAGAACTGTCATTATCGAAAAGTTCGGGGAAAGTAATTACTATGTCGAATAAAATATGTCCAAAATAAATAAAGTTAATTAGACTATGTTAAACCCTGCTTTTTTCATAGTTAATAGCCACTTAATTATAATCCATATAAAATGCCTTCATATTTGTCAGTTGGACCGGAACCCCATAACGCCGTCGTTTGCTACTGTACTGTTGGAAGGGATACAGAAGAACGCCAGCATGGCACTGGAGCAACTAAGCATGCAGGTACGGTATTCGGTCACTTGCATTCGTTCCCGTCAAGTTGTCAATTCACGTGTTCTAGTCAAAGTACTGAAAGTGTACACCCCACGGTTCCGTGGCTCATGTATTGCACTCTTACAGGTTACGTGTCTTATCGTACAGATTGAAGCAGACGAACTGTTAAGGAAATGTCAAACTTGTATGGAAATTTATTGCTCAAAGTTTGTATAATGGTTTCTTCAGTTTTCATCGTCACATAATTCATACTGTCTATTTCAGTATAAATCACATGTAACATAACTGATGTTTGTCCTAAAAATTTTTTATAAAATATTATTGCGTTGGTTTTTCAACAATGTATACCTCAACAAAATCAACTTGATACTTGTAAACTATATTATACATTTGAATGTCCTACATGTTCATATCCGGATTGTCTCGTGCATTATTTTCACGAGATAAATGACACAATATAAGTAAGTAGGCTGAGTATTCTTCCATAAACGTCTGTTTACAATGGTTAATTTATCAAGCTATAGACCGTATTTTTGTTTGTTCCCAGTGTATTGTGGTGGACAAGGCTTTCCAGGGAGTGCTGGATGCAGTGCGCCAGGAACGCAATGTCCACGTGGTGTATGAAACGTCACTTCCAGTCTCATGCAGAAACAGAAATGACATGCTTAAAGTGGTCAGAAAAGCAACCACGTGTAAACTTTTATCACGGTATTTAATTCAAACAATAATGACTCTTACGGCATATATGTCCGCAAGACCAAAATACGCAATACAAGTAATTTCAATAGTTTTTGAAAATAAGGAGTCAAATGAATATTTGCTTGAAATTTTCAGGGGTCAAATGAATTCTTCAGGGGTTAAAAAACTGAAATGTTTTATTTTGCTTTTGGATAATTGTTGAGTGCTCTACAAATATTTTTTTTTTACTTTTAGCACATATTGCCTAACTAAAAACATCATTTTGTGTAATAAAAATTACATTTTATGTTAGTTTCATGGTAACTTATGCATCAAAATGATGCAAGAAAGAAAATATTGAGGAGTCAAAAGTGAAAAAATTGCAAAATACTTGCATCAAAAAGCAGGATTCTGCTTCAATTTGATCCCCGGCATTAGGTTAATAATTTCCTTGTTGGTCACAGATCGACATGCGTGGTACATTCAAAATTGAGCCTCTTTCTTGACATTATGATCGCAGCTCGAGATGCGCAGCACTGAGGGCACGTTCTACTAAATCATTTTGTAACCCTCCGTGGTAAATTCGCTTCAGGCTCCTCAGGAAAAATGTAGCTGTGTTATTTTATTTAATGCAATTTGTTCACAGAGAATATCAATTAATTTCAATATTCTATGTGTTTTCTATGAGATTAAAATTGACACAGGTAGTAAAAAGCACTGCCATTTACTGCTTCAATACAAATGTAAGGAGAGAAACTTTATAAGAAAGGTTTCCTTCTTTTCATGTTATTTCTAAAAATAATAGTATTGTGCATGATTGATGTACACTGTATTTGCCAAAATAAATAAATAGATTTACACTAAGCGCATTTTATCTCGAGCTGCCTACGGAATCCCAGTACAGAAAACGAAAGGCAGATCGCTTATCATGTGCCATAACTGAAATGCGCTTTGGATGCATTTCTTCTGATCGACTTTAAATTTTGTTGTGTGGTACACATAGGGGTTTAATGATGCTGTTGCAGTTTTATTTTCCATGATCAAAAAATGTTGAGCGTCATTTAACGTAACATTCCAGTAAATTATTGTGTATCCACCCGTGGTCAATTGGAAAGTAGTGCCTATATTTAAATAGTTATTTTACCCTTCAGGTTTAAAAGCCATTTATAAATCGCACACATGCATTTAGTGATATTTCTTTTATCTCACGTTTGTCTGTATACGTTTGGCGCATGTATTATGTTAAAAGATCAACGTTTAGGGTGCGTTTATTGAAGAACTATTCTTTGGTCGAAATCCCACTGACAAACGTCTTTTTTTCTGATGGTGCCTTTATTCGAGCAATTATTTTGTTATGACATTTTTTTATTCCAATGTCTAAAAATATATATTCGCTTTTATATTGATATTGGACTTTTCCAAAACACAAGAAAATGACTTTGTAGTCGGCCGTTTTGTAATGGGACTCAATGGGAATTCGATTAAGTATGAACTTGCCTTGACCCTTTTTCTAAATTCATGAATGTCCGTATGTGTTCATATTGAGATGCACAGTAGTTGGTGGTAATAGTGAGCCGTTGTAATGAATACATGGCTGTTCGCAGATCGAGTTACGCAGTACGTACAACATCGAACCTCTGCGCCTGCTATACCTCTTGAAGGAGCGGAATCGCGCGCAGGACTTCTTCCACTGTCTTTACCTTTGCAGGGTGAAAGTTTTTGTTTTATGGCGTATGGTCTTGGGCAAATATACGCTAACTAATTATTTATATATAATGCCGTATATTTGTAGGCGTATTTTCATGACCGTAATTATTAATAACAAGCACCTGCTTTATTCACAAAACTACATGACATGGTTCATAGCTTGTGAAATTACATAAGGCAAAATCATCGATTTGAATTCATTTCATGTGCCATCAATTAAAGGTTTCAGTAATATCTAGATTATGACTTATTTCAGTCTGTTTATATGATGTCGTTCCAGGTGGAAGAGTCCCAAAACTACCTGTCTCCAATAACGTCCATGACCCCATCACCTGCCAGCTGTCGAAGGTCATCCTTCAATCCATAAAGTTCAACGTCCTGTCTGGGCCTATAGCATTACCGACAATATGGCATAGATTAACTTGCAACATGCTTTACTCGGTGTGTCAAAATGTTCGCGATTCTCATCTTTTAAAAAAATGGTACTAAGTTTTGTTTTAAACACGTCAACAGGGTTTCATAAAATCAGCGAATTTGAGTGGTAGGACTCGGTTCTTAATATAAAAGTATGTCAATCATTAAATAGAACTAAATAGAAGTAGAAATACAAGACAGCAAAAATCGGATGTTGTGCCACTGTACTTGACCAAATACTTCTCTCTATAAATCTGAATTGAACGATTTGATATTAAACTTGAAACTTGAAAGACAATTAACAGATTAGAGTCGCATTTTCAAAATGTTCAATTTAAATCGCATTTTTAAAAGTAAAGTCAAACCATGATACATACATAACATATTTTTTTAACTTGTTTTCGATTTTGAAAATTACACTAAGATTATTTGATATACTGAAGACTCTTTTTAACGTACGGTGGCTTGAAGACATTCACTGTAATATACTGAAAACTAAATTACATGAAGAATAATTGTTTGTAAATGCTATGATTTCATGAAAGATACTATTGCTCAGGGGCCGTTTTATCAACAGATATTAGCGTGATCTTACGTAAGATTCGTAGGATTTTGTCGTACGCTTATCATAAGTACTGTTAACTGTTTTATCAAAGAAATTGCAGCTAAGATGTCGTAAGATTTGTTCATAAAGCAACGACAGGGTATAAGACACTCTTAGCGTTCGTAAACATGGTGGCCGCACGCGCGTTAGACGTTGGTAAACCAAGAGAGATGAGAATGTTTCGAGAAAGAAATGATTTAGCGATCTCCGTGATGGAGAAATATTGATACTATTGGACGTATTTATGTTTGATATCGTTTCATATAATCTTTATATCATTCTTTGAATTAAACGTCCAAGGGAAATGAAATTTGTAATGTTGGGATAATTAATTCGTTAAATAGGTAAGTATTTAGTTATATTTGTCAGGGCTCAACATTACCCGAAAAACCAACTTGCCCTGCCGGGCAATTACTTAGAAATTCTACTTGCCCTGAACTAAAGCCACTTGCCCAAACATGAAATATCACATTAACTGTAAACTTCATATTTTTTTTAATAAAGATCAAAATGATACACCACAAAACCTTTATTTTTATTTTTGCACATTTAACAAAATGAGTACAGCAATTAAAGTCTAATTAAAGTCTAAATTAAATGCTTTGTTCTTTTTTGCACTTGCCAGGACGGACAACTAGATTATAAAAAAACTTGCCCGGACCCAACTTTTACTTGCCAGGGGCAATAGGACAACTGTTAATGTTGAGCCCTGTTTGTTCAATTTTTATCAAAACAAATGTTTATTGTTTTTGTAAAGGAAAACAGTTCATTTGTCATTATATCTTGAATTTTAAAGAATGAATAAGAATTCGGATAGTGCTTATTTCGGACGTTGCTTTATACAAGTTAGTTGTCGACGCAATTTACAGATATACCTTTTCGCATAGAGTTTTGAAGTTTTCGTCAATCTAATAATACACTGTATGATGTCTAAAATATCTGCCCCACCAATTATAAATGGTAAACTTTGCAAACCCCACACTACCAATGTTCTGTCAAAATTAGATTTATGAATTTTACAGTCAGTATACATATGAACAGCTGAGCAACATCAATCGCACACGGTGAGATACACGGTAGCACCTTTATATTCTGATCGAGTTGCGCTCTTGCCCAATGTTATTTTAATGACAATGTATCACACTGAACAATATCAGTCAGAAGTGGCTTTACTATAAATAGTGTAACATCATAAAACATTTGAATAAAATAGATGCCCCAATCATTCAACAATGTTAATTGAATTGCATTTTCACATATTAAAGTGTAGTTTTTTTGCATGTTCATTGACATTGTGTCAAAATTGCCTGGGTCAACACACATGACGCCTCTGTCTTTAAAAGCTTTGGTTTGAACTTTGAAGGTATGACAATACAATCTGTGCCTTTATGGATATACCATTAGAGGGACTATGGCTAGTTTTGTGAAAAAGTGAAATACTACTGTATTGATGATGGAAGTATTCACCAATGTACGTAAGTCTCAAATCTTAGACTCAGCTCAAGTTTCTGACTTAGACTCAAACTCAGGCTTACAAAACTTAATTCACGAAACATCAAACGGTAAGTTTTAAACTCAGACTCAGTAAGGTAAGTCTCAAATGCTAAGTCTAAATGTTTAAACTTAAGTAATACAATCGCGACGTAACGTTCTACGCACATAAAAAATCCAGAATGGCCGCCGCACGACGCCACTTGCGTTTTAATAATAATTGGAGAGTTGAAAGAGTGTTTATCGACGGAACGAATTCCTTGGCAATATATCGGGACATTGAATTATATAAATGTTTTCGTTTTACAAGACCGGGTATTCTTTTTATTTGTAATCTGATTGATGAAGAGGTACGAGGCCAGCGGCGACCTGCAGCTCACCGTCGGTGATAGTACTGTTAGCCGTGTCTGTGCACAGGTCAGCGACATTCTGGCAGCGAAAGTGCCATCGCAAAAAAGGAACTTGGTGCATCGCTGGTACGTGATTGCATATGAAATGTATGCTTGTTTTTAACTGTTCTAATGTATTATAGACAACTGTCAAATTCATAATTATCCGCGTTTGTTTGTTGTCTTTGTGAAAATAATCTCCAAACTTAATGTACGTGAACATGCACTAATTTTATAGATAATACGTGTTGTTTGAATGTTATAGTAATAACATAATTTTTAAAATATCACTAACTATCATAATGAATTTATTTCTTATTAGAGATGCCTATTTTAAATTGTTTACAAGGCAACAACTAAATGTACGAGTGCAATGTGTCTTTCAGACTATACTTGTTTTATGTTAAGAAAAAAATTCTTTGACAAGATAAATTCCACTAAAGCTGAAGTGTAGTCCCTGATGTGATTAGCCCGTGTAATATAATTATTGCGACATCTATAAGTAGAAGCATTATAGTAATGCAAATACAATTTTATGTCAAGTTATTGCCTTTAGACCGATTTTCCCAGAAGTATTCTCATACGTATTGAGATTCGCTTTTTAAAGTAAGCTTATCCTTTTCAAGTTTCTAAACAAAATATTTGAAAAAGCAAGACAGTTTTTTTACAGCTGTACATTTTGTTAAGTTAATCAAGATTTTTTAATAACTTTTTTTAGTAACAGATGTTAAAGATATGTAATTATTAGGACTTGAATGCTAGTGTATCATTTATATCACACCTTGCAGGTAAAGATCAGCTTATAATGTTTCATTGAAATTACACCTTGCAGGTACTGTTTAGCTGTGTAACTTAAAGAAATAGAATGTTTATGTTGAACTGAAATCATGCCTTGCAGGTGAAGATTATCCCAAACCTATTGTTGATCATGAAGCAGCAAGAAAGAAAAATATCGAGCGCATGGCTGCACCTTACGCCTTTAGATATGGCTCCAGTGATTCAGGTAGATGAAGTGACTTGTTATAATGGTTGTACAAGCGCTGAAAATAGTTTTTAATTAATGGAAAATGTATCAACCTTTGTTTGATAATAATGTTCTGATATGTTTGAAATATTTATTTAGAAAATTTATGTTACATATAATATGACATGTTTGGAGTAAAACATTAAAAACATTGTTGTATTTTCCTTTTGTAGATTTGCGCCTTTGTAACACAGCTTAACATGTCTTTACTTTCAAGTTCTTTAATTAAGTATTAACAGTTTTCCTGACAAATATGCACTCATGAAAAGTATTTTAAGCCATTTTACGATGTGTTAACAATATGATTAGATAAAATCCTATTTTTTGAATATATTCATTAACTTTCATTTCTAGAAGAGAAGGATGGTGGATAAAAGAGAAAGGCAGAAAGCACATTCAAGGGAAGGGGGAAACAGCCTATGATGCAAAAAAACATGACAGACTTCTTGATGTAAAATTCTTTGTGAAGTTGAACTTTCAGACATCTGCTCAAGTGTCATGATGGGGCAAATATGAACCTAATTTGAAAGTTTAAACATGTTAGAAAGATCCGATGTAAATATAAGAATACTAGTATGTTACACCGTAACAAACAGTTATTATGTTTGGTATATGCATGTATAAATACAATTTGACCATTTTGTGAGTTTGCATTGTTTTTGTTTCCATACAGAACATTTTGTATCACATAAAAACTATGGGGCCTGATAGCTAGTATTTGTTGTATCTGAACCTATATGCTTCTTTAATAGCCTTGTTATAAACCGTTTTTCATTCTTTAATTAATATGGTGGTATCTAGTCTCTTAACTATTTAAGATAAAGTGGTTATGCAGTGCTTTAATATTCTATATGTATTTAGCTAATGTAAGCCAGAAGGGCTTAAGGTGAGCTATTGTGACAACAATGTGCCGGCATCATGCTGTGTGCGTCGTCAAGATTTTGCTTGTAACCATTATAGAGGCCATATTTTTCATCCAATCTTGATGCAACTAGCTCGTAATGTTCATCTCGAAATATCAAGGAAACAAAGTTTGGCCATGTGCGGCCTAAAACTAGGTCATCAAGCCTAAACTTAGAAAAAACGTGTAATCAATCCTGAGGCCAAATTTATGACTTAATTCTTCTGAAAGTTTATTTAGACCATATGTTTGCAGAGCTCGAATCCAGATTATTTGCGTCCGAAACTAAGTCACCAGGTCAAATCTTAGAAAAAAAAATGTCACCACTCTAGAGGCCACATTTATCTTAAAAAAACTTAGACTGATTTCAAATCATGGTCGTTAGTTCATCTGATCGATGTTTGAAAAGCCATAATACCAATATAGGGGCCATTTTTAAAGCTTGATAAAACATGTCAGAAATTTACATTGGCATTTTCTAGGCCAAGTTCGTTGAATCTGGGTCACTCACGTACTGCAACTAGGTCACGGGGTCAAATATTGCTAAAAGGAGGCTACATTTTTCACCCATTCTTGATGAAACTTGGTCATAATGATGAGCTGTATCATCTGTATGCCGCGTTTGGATCTGGATCATATTGCTAAATTCAACTTGGTAAGGAGTTTTTGGTAATCTTGACTTAATCTAGTTCCTAAACTAGGTCACCAGGTCAAATGTTTGATAAAACATTCTAGACTTAATAACACAGCAGTTTTTCAGAATAAAACAATTTTTTCCCAACTAATTTTATTCTTCAATTATCAATATTTGAAATTACTGGCCAAGAGAAACACAAATATATATCCTAATTACCCCCTTATCATTACAAATTACATAAATGTCTTCTAAGTGGTCCTTAGTGGTTCCTTAGTGGTCCTTAGTGGTTCCTTAGCGGTCCTTAGTGATGATTAGTATGATTGGATAAAACTTCATACCTTTTTAGAGTCCATATTTATTACTTTATCCTAATAAAACATTGTAAGAATGTTTATCTTAAAATATTCCCGGACGATTTTCAAATCTGTGTCAATTGCGTTATTCGGGCGTTATTCAGGTCTGTTTTTTAGGATCTTTTATAGACATCGTAAAAAAACATTAATGACTCGTTTTCAAACTTTCGTCAAATTGTCCATCTTGACAATATGTAGACCGAGTTCGAATCAGGGTCACATGTGTTCCAAAACCCGAAGTCCAGGTCATATCTTTGAAAAACCTAGTAACCACTTAAGAAAAAAATTCGGAATGTTTAACTTCATATTTTCTATGATTTTGAATCACGGTCACATGCATAAGAAAACCCAATTGGTCACTTGGTAAAATCTAAGAAAACTCTTGGTACCATTCTAGAAGCCACATTATGGATTCATCGTTAGTGAACCATGGTCAAATTGTTATCTTGACAATTACAAAGCCAAGTTTGAGTTTGGATCAGACGCGTCTAACACCTACCTATGAAACATAATAAAACGATCCGGGTTTCGACGCAATTGAGATGTATTAGCTACTTTCAACTTTGCAATTGCCTGCGTGAAAATATCATGGCGCTTCAGTTGGATGGTCGGTTCGTTCTTGACCATTCCTTGTTTGCTCGGAATCTAGAGAACGCCTTGACATATAATGGAAATAATAGTCAAATGGAGGGAAACAAATACTCCTTGCGAGTTTGAAGTCAACTTATCAGCGTCAATTTGACTTGTAACATAATATTATCGATGTTGACTAGTCTGGTTGAGTATCGTTAATTCCGCAAACAACAGATACTTGCAATGTGTTTTTTTTCAGATTGTACGCATATCATATTATATATTTTAGAGATTATTGAGGGTTATCAACATGTCCGAAGGTTTCGTGGGTAAAAATTGTGTCCAGTCTTTACATAATTTACAAAATATTCAAACATGTCAATATGATAAAATATCATGTGCACATTTGGCACAGCATTCCATAAATGAGCAAATAAGAACACTGGTACTGAATGCGGCAAACGCGTTTAATCATTAACATTTCTAAAACGTGATTTACGAAAACAAAATCAGCCAGTTAACTTACCTAGTTACTTATTTACTGGTTTTAATTGCTGGCTAAATGTATAATAAAGTAGATGAATATTAATTTACATAAATGTAATTTTGCGGTTGTTTGTGTGTGTGGCGGGGAGGGGGAGGGGGAGGGGGGCTACATGTCACGTGCAAAGCTCCTGATGTATTTCACCAGGGTCCAGAATTGTAAACTTCATTAAACAGAGACACATGAAAGCAGGAAAATATAGTTTATTAACATTCTCACGAAGAATTAATGTAGTACTGTTATACATGTATATAAGCGAAACTCACAAAACACTTTATTATGAAAGACAAGAGGCATGATGAAAATATTAAATAATCAACCTTTTTTCGGATACATGAATTATACAATTATATTTCTGCAATCACATGCCCGTGGCATCTTAGAAGAAAACAAATGCAAATATATAGCAAGTCATGGTTACCATCATCAATCATGTAAGAACTTAATGTGTTAATGTTGATTTGTTTCGTTCCAATTCATAACACGGTGTGGAAACGACTGGACAGTGTTTGGTAAAAATAATACTTTAAACTTTCTTAAACAAGTCCAGTATGCTTTCTACCCACATTATGCAACTCATCCTTATTTATAACTATTCTGTTGTTGTTTTTCTACAAACAACCCAAAAAAGAAAAACAATACATACTTAACTTTTTCCCCCCTTTTTCCTTTTTTTAATCACAAGAACAAAAAAGTATATATTAGCATACCTTGTATAACATGTTTGAACATTATTGCTGCTACATGTTATCACTTTGTTTTATGAGTATATACATGTATACATTGTATGCTTTATATTGAATAAAAAAATAATACTTGCTCCAACATTATAAAAATTAACTAAAGCGCTGCTTACTGACGATAAATATATATCTTTTTACAAAGTAGACATGTAAAGCTTTAAAACATTGCATGCACTCTTGTAATTGTACATACAATCGGAGATTATATTGTGTCCAAGCTCACTGTGTCACTGGTCGTGGTTTGATTGTTTGGGGAGATTCAGTCTTCAATGTTCGCCCGTAATGCATATCTCAATTGATCTCGTGAGCTGCAAACATGCAAATTTAATCCAATTAAATCAAAACAGACACACATGTTGAAAAAGAACATCATGAATATGTTACGGAAAAACAAAATGTGCTTTTTTCATGAACACGCTGGTAATGAGGATACTTCGATAACCGATGGCACTTTAATAACAGATAAAAAAGCAACGCGCGAGAGGTAAGTTCCACATTTTTTTAAAGTTATATTCTAAAGATTAGTTTTTTTAGACAAGGAATATGGTCGAGTTGATAAATGGTGTATCCTTTTCTATTTGGAAGAAACAAATCACTGAAGAATGGTAGATTTTTGCCCCAAAAATATAATATTCGGAAAAAAATCAGCATGAACTAGATGAGCAGTAAACATTTCAACACAATAACACTACTTAGAAATATTGCAAAAAAGTGTTTGATATTCCAGCATGTAGTTTTATCACCGTGCTTCAAATACTGACATTTTGACAGTATTCGATAAAATATAAACGAAGAAAGAGCATGTTTTAATAGGTGGTAGTCATGAAGTTGCAGACGCTTCCCGATGATTCCCGATAAAGGTCACTTCGGATAACAGAGACATTCAACGAATTGGGCCCTCTAATAACAAATTTGTATCTTCTACCTAAAATGCATTTAACCAAGTTAATGCACACAAAGTTTTTTTTATATCATTGTGATAATTGTTCTTGTTCTTGTTAAGTAGAAGTTATCCTCAATACCTGTGTTAACATGCTAAATTAGTGCAGTGTAACCTTACACGCTTAGGCATCAGCCAATCATTGTATAGGTAAAAGTCATGTGATCTGTTAATCATATTGATCTTTAATGTCGAATAGTTAGCACGTTCTTGATTTATTTCCAAGTATTTTTATTTTATCGAAGTATGTACTGATCATCTAATTCATGCTGATTATCGATGGGATTTTATCGATTGTGTTTACATACACCACCGTTTTTCCGCGAATTTCTTTCTACGTTATACCAAGTGCTATACCATTAATCGACCAAACAATGTTCCGTGTATGTATACCTAATGAACATATCATAAATGAAATCAAGAGGGCCATGGTGTCCCTGGGTTGCTCAAATGAGTATATATATATATATATTTATATATATATATGCATATATATATATATATATATATGCGTTAAAGGTAGTTTTGTGTGTGCGCGCGCGCGTGTGTGTGTGTGTGTGTGTGTGTGTGTGTGTGTGTGTGTGTGTGTGTGTGTGTGTGTGTGTGTGTTGTGTGTGTGTGTGTGTGTGTGTGTGTGTGTGTGTGTGTGTGTGTGTGTGTGTGTGTGTGTGTGTGTGTGTGTGTGTGTGTGTGTGTGTGTGTGTGTGTGTGTGTGTGTGTGTGTGTGTGTGTATATGTTTTTTTTAAATAGACATTTGTTACCCATTGCGACAAAGCTATATTTTGAATACAAGTAATATGAGGACAGTAATTTAATAATGATCATCAGCAAAAGAAAATGTAAGTACATTTTTCCACAAAGTGTTGTCCAGCTTTGAGATTATGACATACGCATCTCAGCATCTTTGTATGTTATAGGGGATGACTAATTACAACTTGTTTTTGCATGAACAGCTTTAGATGCTGAGAACAACAGTATTTTTCAATAGATTGGGTGTTCACCGTCTATCATCACCATCGGAAATAGATGACCAGCGAAGCAAAAGTAAACATCATGCAAGAGGTAGCGCTTTTGAAAAGAATAAGTTGTACCATTTTTATCGCGAACGTTTTCCAAAAACTGTATGACAAATTAATAGCGGACATATCAAACTTCTTTCGTAATTAGTTGGAGTTGTTTATTAATACATTCGAGTGTTGAACTTTATCAATCATCAGCTACCTGGTACCGAAAGTTAAGTTCATTGGGACATCTTTTTGCCTTTTGGCCGAGGAAAGTGTACTAATTTTGCCGAATTTTTCAATTATGTGCATATGGAATTATAAAAACAATCGGCTTTTGCAAGCTTCAGCCCAAAAATGTCGTTACTATGCAAATGTTTGGCTAATATATAAACGTCGTTGTGTACGGCGAATAGAACCTGATGTGTACGGCGTATAGCAAAATAAAATTAGTTTTTGTACGGCGAATATTTAGGGGTAGCCCGTATTAAAAATTTGGTTTGCAGTGGCATATACTTCATTCTGGTTTCTCCTCTTTAGCATAACTCTATATTGTGGAAAGATTCTATTTTAAAAAGCAAAACAAGTGTAACGTGTTCCTGCATTGTATGTTTGGATCATAAATCAGAACGAGTTTTCGCCTAAAAATGGTATTTGCAACCACTAAAAAAATAGCAGTTTACTGCATAGGCGTGGTAAAATGGGTTACACATTCAAATGAATTAACATTCAAGGGAATGTTTTCATGTACTATTTTTTGGATTATTGATTATAATCAGTTATCAGACTAGACAAGTGTTTAAATGCCAATACGCTGCAACTATTCTCCGTACATGACTTTAACTATTCACCATACACGACTTTTTCCATAAACAACTATTCGCCGTACACTACAGTTATTTTATTTTAATAGATTTCCACGCACAATAATCCAACCAAGTCCAGAAAAAGCGATAAGATGGTATATATTGCCAAAAAGAATAGGAAATGAACTCAATACACGATGACAAACCATGTAATCATAAAAGAAAAGCTGTTTCTTCGAGAAGTACCAATTTCAAACCGGTACCAAGCAGGCATAAATTTGTGTAAATAACGCTTCATCGATACGAATTGCAATGTATATATTATTATATATTTTAGGTAAATACTCACTGCTCTCCATGGTTGGTTTATTTACTTTCGCTTCGCTGGTCATCTTTTTCCGGTGGTGATGATAGCCGGTGGTGTTTATAAAATAGTTTTTGCATAATTAAATACAATATGTTGAATTGTTATCATATATTAACGTCGGTTGTAAGGAAGTAAATGAGAATATGTACTAGAAAAATTTAACATTGATCTTTTAAGATACTAAACATCACTTGATCTTTTTTATAGTTACAAATGTGTGTAAATATAGAAGTAAACACACACAAGACATTGGAAAAATTATCATATCAAAACAAATGTCAAACTATTTGCAATTTAAATGCACAAAAATCTGTAGCATAAATAATATTTATTCGCTAAAGAATAAACTATCTTATTCAACGCAAAGGCTGTTTTCAAAGTCGAAACTCCCAACCCCCCTTGTTAATGCAATGCTATGGTATAACCCATTTCTACCCAGTCTATGACATCACTTGGACTCGTCCACTATGTATAAGCGCAGGTTTTTCCTCGATCGGCCTTTCATGTACTAGTCGATTATCCGAGTAAGTCAATAATTTATGAATTTTTAAAATTTTGCACGTGGTTGTGAAATTTTTATTTTGCTCTTTTCAAATGAGCACTTCTATAATTGTTTGTGTCGTATGTATATTTAAGTATATAAAATGGTTGTGTAATTTTAATTTAGCTCTTTTCAAATGAGCACTTGTTTAATTGTTTTTGTCGCATGTGCATTTTTATATATAAAAATAGGTATACATATTTATATATATTTTGAGGTTTTAGATTCAAGATAAGCCGACCACGCGTTTGGTCTTCAACAATGTGTTTTAAGTATTTTTTTAAATGCATTTCGCTGTTAATGTATAATTTCAAAATATTTTTCGTACGGATATTTATTATATAAACATTTAGTACATATAGTTTCGGGGAAATATAATTATAATTTGGATTTTAGATATAAGATTAAATATAAGATTAGATATAAGATATATCGACCACGTGTCTGTATGATTATCGAAATGTGAATACACAGCAAAAGTCTACTTCAACTATTTGTGGTGTGGTGTAGTTTTGTGACATTTTGAAAGCGGCTGACATTTTGAAAGCTGTTCGTGTATCGTTCGTGTATCACTGGTGATCTGTTTATATTGTTAATGGTTTGTTTAGTTAACTTGTATTATTAAGCAAAGCTTAAATTCTACGTTTACTTTAGTTTTGCATTCAATTGAAATTATTGTCTATAACATTGTTCGCTTTCTGTTTTTATTAACTAGACTATTGTTATGGTTTTATAATGCCACCACGTGCCAAAAGACGTCGTGTTGAAGTTGCACAGTCGCTACAAGCCATGGGCGAAGACCAGGAAGAGACCACCGGCCGCGCGGAACCGGATCTGCCAGCGCCGGGAATAGAGCACGGGAATACGTCCGAACCGGGAACGAGAGCACAAGGTTGTGAGCAAGGTTGGTTAAACATGTACGCCCATGTAGCTTCGCAGACGAGACAAAAAAATTGGAATGGTGAATTTGTTGACTTTATATCGCATTTACCAAAATTCAGAGAAACATCTCAGCAAAAAGTAAAAATTATGAAAAGGGAGATCATTGTTTCACATTTCGGCGTAATTAAAAACATTGAACGCATAGGAGTTTGGTCAGACGCCTTTTTGATTAACATGGCCATATTTTTGGCGCGGCACGGAAATAAGCATTTAGAACTAATCCAATATATGCATAACGTACGCACGGCAGCGTCGCGTTTCGCCGGATGGGCTGACTACGATAGGCAATTCAGGCTAAAACTTTCCCAAAATCCGACTTGTCGTTGGGACATAATCGATCGAATTTCAGATGCTATATATGCATTCCATTTCGGGTATGGCGAGTGTCGACGCTAGGCCTTGTTTTGCTTACAACAGCAAAGGGTTCTGCTCTTTCACCACTTGCTCGTTCGCCCACAAATGCTTTTAATGTGGCTCTCGGCATCCATCCTTGTATTGCTTCTCTCAAGCGCCTTACAGCTACCAACGTCCAGTTCGACCCACGTCCATCCAACAACCATAACGTTTCAGACCTCATGGTCCCAATGCTAATCACAATTTCAGATCCTTTAGTCCAGCTCAGCGATCCGGGGAACCTGGAAAGTATATGTGAGCTTGGCCGAACGCCTATTAATATTCAAAACTTGACCTTACACTTGGCTGAATATCCCAACCAACCTGATGCATAATATATCCAAAACGGCTTCAGTAATGGATTTTCACTTCATTATGAAGGACCTCGATTACCTATTAATTCTAAAAATCTTGTATCAGCCCACGTTCACATGGTTGTTCTAAATGATTAGCTAACTAGTTTTAAACACAGGGGTCTACTAATTGGGCCGTTTAAATTTCCTCCTATTTCAAATTAACGTATAAATCATGTCTGTCATGTTCCAAAGTCATCGGGCGGTTGGAGACTAATCACAAATTTATCCTTTCCATCGGGCGCAAGTGTACATTACTTCATTAAGCCGGCTTTCAGCAGTGTACAGTACGCAAAATTTGACAGTGCTATCGATAAAGTGAGAACTTTGGGTAAGAGTGCATTTATTGCCAAGGCGGACATTGCTTCGGCGTTCGATTTATGTCTGGTGCATCCAATGGATTTCGATCTTTTAGGTATTAAAACGGCTATTGGTTATTGGATAAAGAAATCTCCTCCAATGGGTGCTTCGTCGGCGTGTTTTATATTTGAGAAAGTATCTGTATTTTTGCATTGGTTGGTGGCAACTAAAGTCTGCACCATTAACATTGAACATCTTCATGACGATTTTCTGTTGATAGGGAAAACAAAGAACGAGTGTTTTCTCATAATGGACAATTCAAATATAATATCAAATACCGAAAAATGTGTCAGCCGCCAACAAGTATTAACTTACCTCGGCCTAGAAATTGACGCGCGTAATCAGTTAATTCGAATCCCATAGGAAAATATTGAAAAGTCTCTTCAATCATTAGAATTACTTCTCATCTCTTAGACGTTGCAACAGCGGTCGTAACAGTCGACAGTGGGGCTACTTAACTTTATCACCCGCGCCATACCTGCCGGGCGTGCATTCAATAGAAGATTCTGTGATACGCTGTCGCATGCAAGAAAAGCACACCATAAAATTCATATTTTCAACTGTTTAAAGGAGACGCTCGAGTTTGGATAAGATTCCTTCGCGAGTAGAATGGTAAGTGTTTATTTCATGAATCTGATTTGCTTCATAGTGACGTCATGGAACTCTTCGCAGACGCGAGTGGTAATAAAGTCTAGGGGTGAGGCTGTTGCTTTTAGGGAGAATGGTCATTTTTCCCATGGCCAGTCACTTTTGGAATTAAGCTATTTAGAAACGTTACATTTTTGGAATTAGTACAGATAATTGTATCCCTGCATTTATGGGGTGCCGACCTTAGAAATAAAAAGATTATTTTGCGGTCGGATACCAAGGCTTTAGTTTTTAGTGAACACACTTCCCACTTTGCACAGGGATTGTCATTTTGAACTTTTATTTCCTGCCGTTCTCGGGGAAATTTGTGTTTTATTACAAATCGTCACAGCCTTGACATTTTAATGCCAAACTATCAAGAGAATAAATTGTGGTTAAACTTTTCTTGGTGTTTGTCGTTTAATTAATACATTATTTTTGCAAAAAAACAACTGCCGAAACAACTTTTCTTTTTAACCAAACAGATTGGTGTGCTTCCTAACAGATATGATAAATTGTTATTTTGTTCAATACCAGTTTGTTTACATTTTTGACAAAGTGTTTTCAAACAACTGAAATAATTTTCAGACTCACCTTGAAATGATATTTCCAATTGAAACAACAATAAAACCTGTTAAAATCACAAATCCTTCATAATCACACACAAACTACTTACTGACTGAAAACGTTTAAAGTTGAAATAAATCTTATGAACGGTGTCCAACTGACATCAAGACAAAGGTCTTTGATGGGAGAGCCCAGTTAGTTGGGGCCAATTTCCAGGGAGTGTTACACATTAAGAAGACATCACTCAACACTATTGTACTGCAACAATGCACAGGTATAAATGAGTATTATAGAGAGTAGGATAAGTGAATGATTAAAGGTCAAATAAGATTCATTTGTAACAATTCTTGTTGTCTTGTTGGTTTTAACACTATGTTGAATTTCTACAAAAAATAAATAATCATCAACATCCTCACTTCAACTAAAGTTTTAAAATGCTTTTAATATATGCACATTAGGAAAAACGCCGCTCTCCTAGTGGCCATGTTTTTCAACGAACTGTAACCATTTTCGAACTCAGCCGAGCTACAAATTTTCGGACCAGTTTCCATGACGATTGGACTATAAATGTGACTTCTACAGTGTTAACAAGATTTTACTATAGCCATATAAGGAAAACTGCCCCGCCACCTGGCGGCCATGTTTTTCAACCGACCGGAACTTTTTTCAAACTCAGCCTAGCTATCATAAGAACAAATGTTCTGACGTTATTTCATGAAGATTTTACTTTATATGTGACTCCTATAGTGTAAACAAGGTTATACTATAGCAATATTAGGAAAACTGCCCCAATCCCTGGCGGCCATATCTTTTAATGAACCAGAACCGTTTTCAAACTCAACTGAGCTATCATTGAGACACATGTTATGACCAATTTTCATGAAGATTGGACTATACATGTGACTTCTAGAGTGTTAACAAGGTTTTACTGTAGCCATATAAGGAAAACTGCCTCGCTCCCTGGCCGCCATGTTATTCAATGGACCGAAACCATTTTCAAACTCAGCCTAGCTATCAAAAGAAAAAATGTTCCGACCAATTTTCATGAAGATTGGACTATAAATGTGACTCGTAGAGTGTTAACAAGGTTTTACTATAGCCATATAAGCTAAACTGCACCGTCCCCTGGTGGCTATGTTTTTCAACGAACCATTTTTTTAAAACTCAGCCGAGATATCATTTGAACAAATGTTCAGACACAGTTTAATGAAGATTTGACTGAAATTAAGTCTTCTTACAAGGTTTTACTATAGCCATATAAGAAAAACTGCCCCGCCCACTGGCGGCCATTTTTTCAACTGACCGGAACCATTTTTAAACTCAGCTGAGATAATATTGGGACAAATGTTCTGACAAAGTTTCATGAAGATTGGGCAATAAATGTGACTTTTAGAGTGTTAACAAGCTTTTTCTTTAATTTGACCTAGTTACCTAGTTTTTAACCTCACGTGACCCAGTTTCGAACTCGACCAAGATATAATTAGGACAAATCTTCAGACCAAGTTTCATGAATATCAGAAGTAAATGTGGCCTCTAGAGTGTTAACACGGCAAAATGTTGACGACGCACGACGGACGACGCACGCCGGAAAAAAGGTGATCACAAAAGCTCACCATGAGCACGTTGTTCTCAGGTGAGCTAAAACACCTGCAACACCTTCAACAACGTCATCGACTTTAAAAAGGCTTTCGACCACATGTGGCATTATGGCCTATGGCATGTTATGAGAGGATTCAAAATTGACAAATGGCTGGTGCAAGTAATTCAAAAACTCTACGGAAACACCATCAGTGCAGTATTTCTCAACGGACAGCAGGGGGACAACTGTAGGACATCAGTGGGCGTTTGTCAGGTATGTCTGCTATATCCCGTCCTGTTCAACTTTTTCCTTGAGAAGATAATGCAGGAGACTCTCCAAGACCACAACATCTCCATTTGCATTGATGGAACCCCAATCTCCAACTTGAGATTCGCTGATGATATTTACCTCATGGGTGGCACCAGCAGTGAACTTCAGGGTCTCACCAACAGACGCTATGAACAGCACAACCAACACCAGCACAGACATCACCATGAATGGCGAGAAGCTAGAACAAGTGACCAGCTTCAAGTACTTGGGTTTAACCCTGTCCAAGGATGGTAACAGTACCGCTAAGGTCCGAATAAGAATTGCCATGGCGATAGAAGTGATGGCAAGACTGAGCAGATTTTTTAAGTATGTTCCATCAGCTTCCCCTCCAAATACAGGCTCTACAAGTCCCTCGTAGTCTCCATCCTACTCTACGGCTGAGAGACATTGACGCTTCATGCAGACAGAACGCAGGATACATGCATTTGAACATAAATGTCTCCAAAGACTGCTCCGCAGTCTATACGGAGCACACGACCAATGTCCGGAACAAGACTGCAACACTTGTTGGTCAACAAGACCCTCTAACAGCAACCGTCCAACGACAAAAGTTGGCTTGGTTTGGACACGTCACTAGGCACGACTCTCTAAGCAAGACTGTTCTCCAGGGCACACTAGAGGGAGATCGACGTTGAGGCCGTCAGAAAAAAAGCTAGATAGACAATGTAGAAGAATGGACATCCCTTTCCTATGTTGAATTACTCTCTGCACCACACAACAGACCTGACTGAAGGAGGATTTCTGTATCGTCATCCCTCATTTCTCTCCAACAGCCAAACCGGTCAAGGGATTGATGCTTATGATGTATGATGTATGAAATGGAAGTGTTAAATCATTATTATTCTTGGGACATGATTTTCCTTGACTATGTGGGTTGACAAATTAAATGTCTCATTAAAATAATTAGCTTGTATGTTTTTTTATGTCCCCCACCACTATAGTGGGGGACATATTGTTTTTGCCCTGTCTGTTGGTTTGTTTGTGTGTTTGTTTGTTTGCCCCAACTTTAACATTTGCAATAACTTTTGCAATGTTGAAGATAGCAACTTGATATTTGGCATGCATGTGTATCTCATGGAGCTGCACATTTTGAGTGGTGAAAGGTTAAGGTCAAGGTCATCCTTCAAGATCAAATGTCAAATATATAGCTTCAAAGCGGCGCAAAAGGGGACATAGGGTTTCTGACAAACACATATATTGTTTGTTTGTTTGTTTTTGGCCAAAATAAAATATCCATGAGTATGTGTATCCTGGTTTTACTGATTTTTTTTAAACGACATTTACCGCTTATAAATATAAATACCTTTTAAGTATCTGGAAAAGCAGTTTGTCTACTCGTGTTCCTAACTCTAATGAATTTCTCACAATAATAACTTTTTGATTATCTGGCATGTTTATTTTTCCTCCTTTTCATGCATACTTGAGACATGCATATTTCTTATTAACTTGTGGGATGACATAAATCTGCAGATCGTGCCACACTGTAACGATGTTGTCAATGATTGTCTGTAATTTATGATTGACGGAATCTGGGTAAAGTGTCGAAAAGCATGCAAATAAAATTGAGCGGCCCTCTGGGAAAACGGGGTTAAAACAATGTGCATTAAGTGTTGTCTCAGATTAGCCTGTGCAGTCAGTACAGGCAAATCGGAGACAACAATTTCTGCCAAAACAGGATTTTTATTTGCTTTACAGGATACTTCCTTCAAACGATACATTAAGTAAAAGAGGAAAGTGTCTTCACTGATAAGCATGTGTTGATTGCACAGGCTAATCTGGGGCAATACTCTACACACAAGCATTAAGCTGTGTTTTCCCAGAGTGATCCCAAATTATGTCACACTATCTGTGCGATTCGTCGTTGTTTGACGCAAATAATTACGATATATCTGGTCATTAAGGTTTTAGGTTAGATATCATTTTCATCGTAAGGAATATGGTAATTGTTCGCGACAAACAATGACATCGTTTGGCAACTGGAGGGTTAGACAATGGTATGGTAATGCATATTTAGTCACCTAGTTCTGGCTTGGTAGTCATTATTTGACGATCAGTCGTATCTTCTCCAATGCAAAGACCATTCTCTGGAAATCGATCACAGTTTAAGTTATCGGGCCACTCAAACCCGAATTTGTTCATCAGCTTTTCGCATGGGGTTCGGGCCTCCACGCACAGACTACGGCACGGTGGGATGGGGTCCGGATGTTCTGTGCACATCGGAGCATACAAGGTGCACAGCAAAAGTTTCAAATGTTTACTGCACTGTACTTTGACCAGCGGAAAGAATTGCTGAGCCTTGAATTTAAAAATAAAAACATGCTCAAGAATTGAGAAATCAATCGTGTAATATTGTGCATTCTTTGAACTTCTGAATTGGGCTGTATAGACATATTTTCGTACAAGTTCCTCTTACTGATTAATGTTGCACCTAAGGCATTGTTGGCTATTAATCATTCTGTTTTATAACGAATATGCATTTTTCCATTATCAATTAAAATAAATTAATGTTCGCCAATGACTAAGATGATCATAATTTATATGTATGGGGTTAATTTTAACATCTTTTTTTTCAAACAGCAATGTGAAATATGAAATGTGGAATATGAAATTCAAAATATGAAATGTGAAAATGAAAATGCTGCATTGTGATTTGAAACAGGCTTTAAGTGCTTTAACTGATAATAGATAAAGAGGACCTGAAGTTAATATTATATTCCATAAAATCAATTATGTTGATTTTCATTTACGGACATTCGTTAATTAATTAATCAATCAAGGAAGGGCCTCTCTTGTTCGATTTCAAACTTACCTCCATCCCAGCGTCCTCCTGATTTGTGTGGTTCATAAAATTTGGCATACGAGTCTCGTTGTACGGTAAATCCTTACATAGGCCGACTTTTATTGGTTCACACCTTCCAACACTTTTTTCCTTGTTGTTTTGTAAATCATTTCCTGCAGCAAAAGACATTCTTAGAACCTAATATTTATATTATATTTCCATGTCTAATTTTTCACCTTTTTATCTGGTATGACATCATGGAACTATAAGCAACCTAAGACCTTATAACGCTGACACGATTTCGGAATTTTTTGTCTCAGATTAGCCTGTGCAGTCAGTACAGGCCAATCGGAGACAACAATTTCTGCCAAAACAGGATTTTTATTTGCTTTACAGGATACTTCCTTCAAACGATACATTAAGTAAAAGAGGAAAGTGTCTTCACTGATAAGCATATGTTGATTGCACAGGCTAATTTGGGGCAATACTTTACACACAAGCATTAAGCTGTGTTTTCCCAGAGTGATGCCAAATTATGTCACACTATCTGTGCGATTCTTCTTTGTTTGACGCAAATAATGACGATATATCTGGTCATTACGGTTTAAGGTTAGATATCATTTTCATCGTTAGGAATATGGTAATTGTTCGCGACAAACAATGACATCGTTTGGCAACTGGAGGGTTAGACAATGGTATGGTAATGCATATTTAGTCACCTAGTACTGGCTTGGTAGTCATTATTTGACGATCAGTCGTATCTTCTCCAATACAAAGACCATTATCCGGAAATCGATCACAGTTTAAGTTATCTGGCCACTCAAACCCGAATTTGTTCATCAGCTTTTCGCATGGGGTTCGGGCCTCCACGCACAGACTACGGCACGGTGGGATGGGGTCCGGATGTTCTGTGCACATCGGAGCATACAAGGTGCACAGCAAAAGTTTCAGATGTTTACTGCACTGTACTTTGACCAGCGGAAAGAATTGCTGAGCCTTGAATTTAAAAATAAAAACATGCTCAAGAATTGAGAAATCAATCGTGCAATGTTGTGCATTCTTTGAACTTCTGAACTGGGCTGTATAGATATATTTTCGTACAAGTTCCTCTTACTGATTAATGTTGCACCCAAGGCATTGTTGGCTATTAATCATTCTGTTTTATAACGAATATGCATTTTTCCATTATCAATTAAAATAAATTAATGTTCGCCAATGACTAAGATGATCATTATTTATATGTATGGGCTTAACTAAAACATCTTTTTTTTCAAACAGCAATATGAAATAAGAAATGTCAAATATGAAATGTGAAAATGAAAATGGTGAATTGTGATATGAAACAGGCTTAAAGTGCTTTAACTGATAATAGATAAAGAGGACCTAAAGTTAATATTATATTCCATAAAATCAATTATGTTGATTTTCAATTACGGAAATTCGTTAATTATTTGATCAATCAAGAAAGGGCCTCTCTTGTTCGATTTTAAACTTACCTCCATCTTAGCGTCCTCCTGATTTGTGTGGTTCATAAAATTTGGCATACGAGTCTCGTTATACGGTAAATCCTTACATAGGCCGACTTTTATTGGTTCACACCTTCCAACACTTTTTTCCTTGTTGTTTTGTAAATCATTTCCTGCAGCAAAAGACATTCTTAGAACTTAATATTTATATTATATATCAATGTCTTATTTTTCACCTTTTCATCTGGTATGACATCATGGAACTATAAGCAACCTAAGACCTTATAACGCTGACACGATTTCGGACTTTTTTGTCTCAGATTAGCCTGTGTAGTCAGTACAGGCAAATGGGATACAACAATTTCTGCCAAAACAGGATTTTAATTTACTTTACAGGATACTTCCGTTAAACGATACATTAAGTAAAAGAGGAAAGTGTCTTCACTGATAAGCATATGTTGATTGCACAGGCTAATCTGGGGCAATACTTTACACACAAGCATTAAGCTGTGTTTTCCCAGAGTGATGCCAAATTATGTCACACTATCTGTGCGCTTCTTCTTTGTTTGACGCAAATAATGACGATATATCTGGTCATTACGGTTTAAGGTTAGATATCATTTTCATCGTAAGGAATATGGTAATTGTTCGCGACAAACAATGACATCGTTTTGCAACTGGAGGATTAGACAATGGTATGGTAATACATATTTAGTCACCTAGTACTGGCTTGGTAGTCATTATTTGACCATCAGTCGTATCTTCTCCAATACAAAGACCATTCTCTGGAAATCGATCACAGTTTAAGTTATCTGGCCACTCAAACCCGAATTTGTTCATCAGCTTTTCGCATGGGGTTCGGGCCTCCACGCACAGACTACGGCACGGTGGGATGAGGTCCGGATGTTCTGTGCACATCGGAGCATACAAGGTGCACAGCAAAAGTTTCAGTTGTTTACTGCACTGTACTTTGACCAGCGGAAAAAATTGCTGAGCCTTGAATTTAAAATAAAAACATGCTCAAGAATTGAGAAATCACTCGTGTAATGTTGTGCATTCTTTGAACTTCTGAATTGGGCTGTATAGACATATTTTCGTACAAGTTCCTCTTACTGATTAATGTTGCACCTAAGGCATTGTTGGCTATTAATCATTCTGTTTTATAACGAATATGCATTTTCCATTATCAATTAAAATAAATTAATGTTCGCCAATGAATAAGATGATCATGATTTATATGTATGGGCTTAACTTAAACATCTTTTTTTTCAAACAGCAATGTGAAATATGAAATGTGGAATATGAAATTCAAAATATGAAATGTGAAAATGAAAATGTTGCATTGTGATTTGAAACAGGCTTTAAGTGCTTTAACTGATAATAGATAAAGAGGTTCTGAAGTTAACATAATATTCCATAAAATCAATTATGTTGATTTTCATTTACGGACATTCGTTAATTAATTAATCAATCAAGGAAGGGCCTCTCTTGTTCGATTTTAAACTTACCTCCATCCCAGCGTCCTCCTGATTTGTGTGGTTCATAAAATTTGGCATACGAGTCTCGTTGTACGGTAAATCCTTACATATGCCGACTTTTATTGGCTCACACCTTCCAACACTTTTTTCCTTGTTGTTTTGTAAATCATTTTCTGAAGAAAAAGACATTCTTAGAACCTAATATTTATATTATATATCAATGTCTAATTGTTCACCTTTTCATCTGGTATGACATCATGGAACTATAAGCAACCTAAGACCTTATAACGCTGACACGATTTCGGTATTTTTTTTCTCAGATTAGCCTGTGTAGTCAGTACAAGGCAAATCGGAGACAACAATTTCTGCCAAAACAGGATTTTTATTTGCTTTACAGGATACTTCCTTCAAACGATACATTAAGTAAAAGAGGAAAGTGTCTTCACTGATAAGCATATGTTGATTGCACAGGCTAATCTGGGGCAATACTTTACTTACAAGCATTAAGCTGTGTTTTCCCAGAGTGATCCCAAATTATGTCACACTATCTGTGCGATTCTTCTTTGTTTGACGCAAATAATGACGATATATCTGGTCATTACGGTTTTAGGTTAGATATCATTTTCATCGTAAGGCATATGGTAATTGTTCGCGACAAACAATGACATCGTTTGGCAACTGGAGGGTTAAACAATGGTATGGTCATGCATATTTAGTCACCTAGTACTGGCTTGGTAGTCATTATTTGACCATCAGTCGTATCTTCTCCAATACAAAGACCATTCTCTGGATATCGATCACAGTTTAAGTTATCTGGCCACTCAAACCCGAATTTTTTCATCAGCTTTTCGCATGGGGTTCGGGCCTCCACGCACAGACTACGGCACGGTGGGATGGGGTCCGAATGTTCTGTGCACATCGGAGCATACAAGGTGCACAGCAAAAGTTTCAGATGTTTACTGCACTGTACTTTGACCAGCGGAAAGAATTGCTGAGCCTTGAATTTAAAAATAAAAACATGCTCAAGAATTGAGAAATCAATCGTGCAATGTTGTGCATTCTTTAAACTTCTGAACTGGGCTGTATAGACATATTTTCGTACAAGTTCCTCTTACTGAATAATACTACACCTAAGATATTGTTGGCTATTAATCATTCTGTTTTATAACGAATGTGAATTTTTCCATTATCAATTAAAATAAATTAATGTTCGACAATGACTAAGATTATCATTATTTATATGTATGGGCTTAACTTAAACATCTTTTTTTTTCAAACAGCAATATGAAATATGAAATTTGAAATATGATATGCGAAAATGAAAAATGGTGTTTGTGATATGAAACAGGCTTTAAGTGCTTTAACTGATTATAGATAAAGAGGACCTGAAGTTAATATTATATTCCATAATATCAATTATGTTGCTTTTCATTTACGGACATTCGTTAATTAATTAATCAATCAAGGAAGGGCCTCTCTTGTTTGATTTCAAACTTACCTCCATCTCAGCGTCCTCCTGATTTGTGTGGTTCATAAAATTTGGCATACGAGTCTCGTTGTACGGTAAATCCTTACATATGCCGACTTTTATTGGCTCACACCTTCCAACACTTTTTTCCTTGTTGTTTTGTAAATCATTTCCTGAAGAAAAAGACATTCTTAGAACCTAATATTTATATTATATATCAATGTCTAATTGTTCACCTTTTCATTTGGTATGACATCATGGAACTATAAGCAACCTAAGACTTTATAACGCTGACACGATTTCGGATTTTTTTGTCTCAGATTAGCCTGTGTAGTCAGTACAGGCATTGGGAGACAACAATTTCTGCCAAAACAGGATTTTTATTTGCTTTACAGGATACTTCCTTCAAACGATACATTAAGTAAAAGAGGAAAGTGTCTTCACTGATAAGCATATGTTGATTGCACAGGCTAATCTGGGGCAATACTTTACACACAAGCATTAAGCTGTGTTTTCCCAGAGTGATCCCAAATTATGTCACACTATCTGTGCGATTCTTCTTTGTTTGACGCAAATAATAACGATATATCTGGTCATTAAGGTTTAAGGTTAGATATCATTTTCATCGTAAGGCATGTGGTAATTGTTCGCGACAAACAATGACATCGTTTGTCAACTGGAGGGTTAGACAATGGTATGGTCATGCATATTTAGTCACCTAGTACTGGCTTGGTAGTCATTATTTGACGATCAGTCGTATCTTCTCCAATACAAATACCATTCTCTGGAAATCGATCACAGTTTAAGTTATCTGGCCACTCAAACCCGAATTTGTTCATCAGCTTTTCGCATGGGGTTCGGGCCTCCACGCACAGACTACGGCACGGTGGGATGGGGTCCGGATGTTCTGTGCACATCGGAGCATACAAGGTGCACAGCAAAAGTTTCAGATGTTTACTGCACTGTACTTTGACCAGCGGAAAGAATTGCTGAGCCTTGAATTTAAAAATAAAAACATGCTCAAGAATTGAGAAATCAATCGTGTAATGTTGTGCATTCTTTAAACTTCTGAACTGGGCTGTATAGACATATTTTCGTACAAGTTCCGCTTACTGATTAATGTTACACCTAAGATATTGTTGGCTATTAATCATTCTGTTTTATAACGAATGTGCATTTTTCCATTATCAATTAAAATAAATTAATGTTCGCCAATGACTAAGATGATCATTATTTATATGTATGGGCTTAACTTAAACATCTTTTTTTTCAAACAGCAATATGAAAAATGAAATTTGAAATATGAAATGTGAAAATGAAAAATGGTGCTTGTGATATGAAACAGGCTTTAAGTGGCTTAACTGATAATAGATAAAGAGGACCTGAAGTTAATATTATATTCCATAAAATCAATTATGTTGATTTTCAATTACGGAAATTCGTTAATTAATTAATCAATCAAGGAAGGGCCTCTCTTGTTCGATTTCAAACTTACCTCCATCCCAGCGTCCTCCTGATTTGTGTGGTTCATAAAATTTGGCATTCGAGTATCGTTATACGGTAAATCCTTACATAGGCCGACTTTTATTGGTTCACACCTTCCAACACTTTTTTCCTTGTTGTCTTGTAAATCATTTCCTGCAGCAGAAGACATTCTAAGAACATAATATTTATATGAGATGGTATCTGGTTAAACAAATTGTTTACTAGTGCCTCATAAGACTAATATTGTTATTATCTGGCATGCTTTCTTCCCTTGTTACATGTTCAATGACTAATTTTTTACCTTTTCATCTGGTATGACATCATGGAACTATAAGCAACCTAAGACCTTATAACACTGACACGATTTCGGATTTTTGTCGGCAATCGCCTGCTATTTACAGAATCTAGGAGAAGCACTTTAAAGGGACCTTTCCAATTTTTAGACAAAAAAACAACAAGAGGGCCATGGGTCCTAAGGCGCTTACATGAGACCCGAAGGAATCAAACTATTCATGGAAGGTGGAGTTCAAAATATTTTAAGTACTTAATGAAACATAAATATTATCATAAGGTTCACAAGAAGAAATTTGCTCGCCCCTGGAAACCATGCACTTCAGAGCACCGGAACTATTTTCAAACTAAATCAAGATATTATAGGAAAATATGATCTCAGCATATTTCATTAAGATTGAACTAACATGTGACTTATAGAGAGTTCACAATAGCAATTTCACTATAGCACTAAATAAAATCTGCCACCCACCCGTGGGCCTTGCTTTTAAACAAACTGGAACTATTTTCAGACTCGCCTTGCAATGACATTTCCAATTAAAACAACTCTATTTAAACCACAGATCTCTCACACCAAAACTACCGACGTCATCGATAAACTGTGTGCCATTACCATTTTTGTTTTCCACTGGTATCAGTCTGAAGGTCTTTGGTGTGGGTTCCCAGCTGGGGCCTATTTTTAGGGACTAAGGGCATTTAAACTGCAAGCCTGTTACACAATTCCATTTCAAAATGCATCAAAGTTATATACAGTTGTTTCCCACGTAAGTAATTATACCCCCACAAACGAAGTTTAAGGGGTATATAGGAGTGAACTTGTCTGTCTGTCGGTCGGTAGGTCTGTCGGTCTGTCGGTCCGTATTAAGTGTCCGCTCTCTAATTCAAGTAGTTTTCATCCGATCTTCACCAAACTTGGTCAGAAGTTGTATCTACATGATGTCTAGGCCAAGTTCGAACATGGGCCTTGCCGGGTCAAAAACTAGGTCACGGGATCACTTAGTGCGTTTTAAACATTCAGCATGTTGTTAGCTCTCTATTTCAAGTAGTTTTCATCCGATCTTCACTAAACTTGGTCAGAAGTTTTATCTAGATGATCTTAAGGCCAAGTTCGAACATGGGCCATGCCAGATCAAAAACTAGGTCACAGGGTCATTTAGTACGTTTTACACAATGAGCATGGTGTCCGCTCTCTATTTCAAGTAGTTTAAATCCGATCTTCACCACACTTGGTCAGAAGTTGTAACTAGATGATGTGTAGAACATGTTCGAACATTGGCCATGCTGGGTCAAAAACTAGGTCACGGTTCATTTAGAGTGTTTTAAACCTCACCATGTTGTCCACTCTCTTATTCAAGTAGTTTTTATCCAATCTTCACCAGAATTGGTCAAAAGTGGTATCTTTATAATGTCTAGGGCAAGTTATAATATGGGTCATGCCGGGTCAAAAACTAGGTCACGGGGTATCTTAGTGCGTTTTAAACCTCGCCATGATGTCCGCTCTCTAATTCAAGTAGTTTTCATCCAATCCTCATCAAACTTAGTCACAAGATCTCTAGGACAAGTTTGAACATTGGTCATTCCGGGCCTAAAACTAGGTCACGGGGTCACTTAGTGCGTTTTTTTAACATTCAGCATGGTGTTCGCTCTATAATTCAGGTAGTTTACATCCGATCTTCACCAAACTTGGTCAGAAGTTTTATGGATATAATCTTAAGGCCAAGTTAGAATATGGACCTTTCTGGGTGAAAAACTAGGTCAAGGGGTCACTTAGTGCGTTTTAAAAATTGAGCATGGTGTCCGCTGTTTTTTGTGAAGATGACATGCAAAATATTATGTGTCAATGCGGCATGAGGGGGTATTCGTCACGAATGTGACAAGGCTCTAGTTTTCTGTGAAATCAATATTACTACCTGAAATTTGGAGAATATTTAATAATTGTTTTTCAGATGGCATACTATTTTTATTGTTTGTTGCACTGCATCCACAACCAATCATCCAACCAATCATCATCATAATAATCCTCTTCAGAAAGAAACAAAAATAAATAATTAAAAAATGCCAATTTAACTATATATCTATTGAACGACGGACGACACACGACGCACGACGGACAAAAGGTGCTCCCAAAAGCTCACCATGAGCACGTTGTGCTAAGCTGAGCTAAAAAGCTGAAAAACTCTTCTCTCGCGCGTTGCTTTTGTTGTTCTCTGTTATCGAAGTGCCATCCGCTATCAAAGTAGTTTTTTACTATTACATGTACATGTATACTCATTTGTTTAGCTTTTCTAGAGATGTTGAATTACGGAATTTTTAAAAGCTCTAAGCAATTCGTAGACACGTGCTGTTAGGGGAAAGCCATGCTCTATATATAATAACTGAGTTCGGCATCTGCACATCGTGTCAATGATCTTAACTGTTTTCTCTATGTTTCTTGTAAATCTTTCAAAAAGCCTCGGGTATATAAACCGGGACATAAACCAGAGGCTCAAACGTGGGGCATTGAAGGATGGCTTCGACCTTTAGAGGGTCTGTAGTTTTCGGTTTGGGCGTTTGGTCGTAGTTGTTAGTCGTGTAGTTATGTTGGTTAGTCGTTTGGTAAAGGAAGTGGTTGGTCGAGTGGTGGTGGTGGTGGTGGTTTATCGTGTGGTGGTGGTTGTATGTCGTGTGGTGGTGGTTGTATGTTTTTGTGGTTGCGGCGGTTGGTCGTGTGGTAGTGGTGGATCGTAGTATGTTGGTTGTTGGTCGTATGCTATAGTGGATGGTCGTGTGGTGGTGGTTGTTCGTATGGTGGTGGTTGTTCGTATGGTGATGGTAGTTGTTGTTCGTGTGGTGGTGGTTGATCGTTTGGTGGTTTAACTCGTTGTTCGTGTGGTGGTGGGGGTTGTTCATGTTGTGGTGGTGGTTGGTCGTGTGGTGGTGGTTGTGGCTGTTCGTGTGGTGGTGGTGGTTGTTTGTCACGTTGTGGTGGTGGTTTGTCGTGTGTTGGTGGTTGTTAATTTGTTTGTGATGAATGGTCGTGTGGTGGTGGTTGTTCGAGTGGTGGTGGTGGTTGTTCGTGTGGTGGTGTTGGTTGGTCGTGTGGTGGTGTTGGTTGGTCGTTTGGTGGTGGTTGGTTGTGTGGTGGTGGTTTGTCGTGTCGTGGTTGTTAATCGTGTGGTGGTGGTTGTTTGTTTGGTGATGGTTGGTCGTGTGGTGGTTGTTTGTCGTGTGGTGATGGTTGGTCGTGTGTTGGTGGTTGGTCGTGTGGAATTTGTTGGTCGTGCGGTGGTGATGGTTGGTCGTGTTGTAGTGGTGGTTGGTCGTGTGGTGGTGATTGGTAGTGTTGTGGTTGTTGGTCGTGTGATGGTGGTTGATGGTTGTGCGGTGGTGGTGGATGGTCTTGTGGTGGTGGTGGTTGGTCATGTGGTGGTTGTGGTGGTTTTGCGTGTGGTCGTGGTTGGTCGTGTGGTGGTGGTGGTTGGTCGTTTGGTCGTGGTTGGTCGTGTGGTGGTTGTTTATGGTATGGTCGTGGTTGGTCGTGTGGTGGATGTTGTTGGTCGTGTTATGATGGACATTGGACGTATGGTGGTCGTGTATGTCGTGTCCGTATGATATCTTGGTCGTTTGGTGGTGTTTGGTAGTGTGGAAGTCGTTGGTCGAGTGGTGGAGGTGGTGGTTGGTCGTGTCGTGATGGTTGGTCGTGTCGTGAAGGTTGGTCATGTGGTGGTGGTTTGTCATGTCGTGATGGTTGGTCGTATGGTGGTGGTTGGTCGTGTCGTGATGGTGGCTGGTCTGTGGTGGTGGTTGGTTGTGTGGTGGATGTTAGTCGTGTCGTGGTCGTTGGTCGTGTGGTGGTGGTTGGTCGTGTGGTTGTTGTTGGTAATGTTGTGATGGTTGGTTGTGTGGTGGTGGTTGGACGTGTCGTGATGGTTGGTCGTGTGGTGATGGTTGGTCATGTGGTGGTAGTTTGTCGTGTCGTGATGGTTGGTTGTGTGGTGGTGGTTGGCCGTGTCGTGATGGCTGGTCGTGTCGTGATGGTGGTTGGTCTGTGGTGATGGTTGAATGTGTGGTGAAGGTTGGTCGTGTCGTGATGATTGATCGTGTGGTGATGATTGGTCGTGTCGTGATGATTGGTCGTGTGGTGGAGGTTGGTGGTATGGTGGTGGTTGGTCGTGTCGTGGTGGTTGATCGTGTGGTGATGGTTGGTCGTGTGGTGATGGTTGGTCGTGTGGTGATGGTTGGTCGTGTGATTGAGGATAGTCGTGTGGTGATGGTTGGTCGTGTGGTGGTGGTTGATCGTGTGGTGGTGGTTGGTCGTGTGGTGGTGGTTGGTCGTGTCGTGGTGGTTGGTCGTGTCGCGGTGGTTGGTCGTGTCGTGGTGGTTGGTCGTGTGGTGGCGGTTGGTCGGTTCGTGGTGGTTGGTCGTGTGGTGGTGGTTGGTCGTGTGGTGGAGGTTGGTCGTGTCGTGGTGGTTGGTCGTGTGGTGGTGGTTGGTCGTGTGGTGGTGGTTGGTCGTGTGGTGGAGGTTGGTCGTGTCGTGGAGGTTGGTCGTGTCGTGGTGGTTGGTCGTGTGGTGGAGGTTGGTCGTGTCGTGGAGGTTGGTCGTGTCGTGGTGGTTGGTCGTGTCGTGGTGTTTGCTCGTGTCGTGGTGGTTGGTCGTGTCGTGGTGGTTGGTCGTGTGGTGATGGTTGGTCGTGTGGTGATGGTTGGTCGTGTGGTGATGGTTGGTCGTGTGGTGGTGGTTGGTCGTGTCGTGGTGGTTGGTCGTGTCGCGGTGGTTGGTCGTGTCGTGGTGGTTGGTCGTGTGGTGGCGGTTGGTCGGTTCGTGGTGGTTGGTCGTGTGGTGGTGGTTGGTCGTGTGGTGGAGGTTGGTCGTGTCGTGGTGGTTGGTCGTGTGGTGGTGGTTGGTCGTGTGGTGGAGGTTGGTCGTGTGGTGGTGGCTGGTTGTGTGGTGGTGGTTTGTCGTGTCGTGGATGTTAATCGTGTGGTGGTGGTTGTTTGTTTGGTGATGGTTGGTCGTGTGGTGGTTGTTTGTCGTGTGGTGATGGTTGGTCGTGTGTTGGTGGTTGGTCATGTGGTAGTGGTTGGTCGTGCGGTGGTGATGGTTGGTCGTGTTGTAGTGGTGGTTGGTCGTGTGGTGGTGATTGGTAGTGTTGTGGTTGTTGGTCGTGTGATGGTGGTGGATGGTTGTGCGGTGGTGGGGGATGGTCTTGTGGTGGTGGTGGTTGGTCATGTGGTGGTTTTGCGTGTGGTCGTGGTTGGTCGTGTGGTGGTGGTGGTTGGTCGTTTGGTCGTGGTTGGTCGTGTGGTAGTTGTTTATGGTATGGTCGTGGTTGGTCGTTTGGTGGATGTTGTTGGTCGTGTTATGATGGACATTGGACGTATGGTGGTCGTGTATGTCGTGTCCGTATGATATCTTGGTCGTTTGGTGGTGTTTGGTAGTGTGGTAGTCGTTGGTCGAGTGGTGGAGGTGGTGGTTGGTCGTGTCGTGATGGTTGGTCGTGTCGTGAAGGTTGGTCATGTGGTGGTGGTTTTGTCATGTCGTGATGGTTGGTCGTATGGTGGTGGTTGGTCGTGTCGTGATGGTGGCTGGTCTGTGGTGGTGGTTGGTTGTGTGGTGGATGTTAGTCGTGTCGTGGTCGTTGGTCGTGTGGTGGTGGTTGGTCGTGTGGTTGTTGTTGGTCATGTTGTGATGGTTGGTTGTGTGGTGGTGGTTGGACGTGTCGTGATGGTTGGTCGTGTGGTGATGGTTGGTCATGTGGTGGTAGTTGGTCGTGTCGTGATGGTTGGTTGTGTGGTGGTGGTTGGCCGTGTCGTGATGGTTGGTCGTGTCGTGATGGTGGTTGGTCTGTGGTGATGGTTGAATGTGTGGTGAAGGTTGGTCGTGTCGTGATGATTGATCGTGTGGTGATGATTGGTCGTGTCGTGATGATTGGTCGTGTGGTGGAGGTTGGTGGTATGGTGGTGGTTGGTCGTGTCGTGGTGGTTGATCGTGTGGTGATGGTTGGTCGTGTGGTGATGGTTGGTCGTGTGGTGATGGTTGGTCGTGTGGTGATGGTTGGTCGTGTGATTGAGGTTAGTCGTGTGGTGATGGTTGGTCGTGTGGTGGTGGTTGGTCGTGTGGTGGTGGTTGGTCGTGTGGTGGTGGTTGGTCGTGTCGTGGTGGTTGGTCGTGTCGCGGTGGTTGGTCGGGTCGTGGTGGTTGTTCGTGTGGTGGCGGTTGGTCGTTTCGTGGTGTTTGGTTGTGTGGTGGTGGTTGGTCGTGTGGTGGAGGTTGGTCGTGTCGTGGTGGTTGGTCGTGTGGTGGTGGTTGGTTGGTCGTGTGGTGGTGGTTTGGTCGTTGTGGTGGAGGTTGGTCGTGGTCGTGAGGTGGTCGTGTCGTGGTGGTTGGTCGTGTGGTGGGAGGTTGGTCGTGTCGTGGTGGTTGGTCGTGTCGTGTGGTTGGTCGTGTCGTGGGTGTTTGCTCGTGTCGTGGTGGTTGGGTCGGTCGTGGTGGTTGAGGGTGTGGTGATGGGTTGGTCGTGGTGTGATGGTTGGTCGTGTGGGTGGTGGTTGGTCGTGTCGGTGGTGGTGGTCGTGTCGCGGTGGTTGGTCGTGTCGTGGTGGTTGGTCGTGTGGTGGCGGTTGGTCGGTTCGTGGTGGTTGGTCGTGAAGTGGTGGTTGGTCGTGTGGTGGAGGTTGGTCGTGGCAGTGGTTGGTGGTCGGTTGTTGTGGGTTGTGGTCGTGTGGTGTGGGTTGGTCGTGTGGTGAGGTTGGTCTGTTCGTGATGTTGGTCGTGTCGTGATGGTGGTTGATGCTGTGGGTGAGGGTTGAATGTCGTGTGAGGTTTGGTCGTGTCGTGATGGTGGTGGTGGTTGGTGTGTGGTGTGGATGTGGTGGTGGTGTGTGGTGTGGTTGTCGTGGTGGTTGGTCGTGTGGTGATGGTGGTTGATCGTGTGGTGATGTGTTGGTGTGTCGTGATGGTTGGTCGTGTGTGGTGGTTGGTCGTGGTGGTATGATTGTGTGTGTGGTGTGTCGTGGTGGTTGGTCGTGTGGTGGTGGTTGGTGTGTGTGGTGGTGTGTTGGTGGTGTGGTGTGTGGTTGGTCGTGTGTGGTGAGGTTGGTCGTGTGGTGGTGGTGGTGTGTCGTGGTGGTGGTGTGTGTGTGTGGTTGGTGTGTGGTTGGTCGGTTGGTGGTGTGGTGGTGGTTGGTCGTGTGTGGTGGTGTGGTCGTGTTGTGGTGTGGTGGTGGTTGGTCGTGTGGTGGTGGTTGGTGGTGTGGTGGGTGGTTGGTCGTGGTGGTGGTGGTTGGTGGTGTGGTGTGTGGTTGGGTGTGGTCGTGGTGGTTGGTGGTAGTGTGCCTGGTGGTGGTATGGTCGATTGTGGGCAGGTTGGTCTGGTCGTGGTAGATTGGTAGTTGTTGGTGGTGGTCTGGTAGTGTTGGTGGTTGTTGGTAGTGTAGGTGGTTGTAGGTTGGTCGTGTAGTGGAGTTGTGTTCGTTTCGTGGTGGTTGGTCGTGTGTGTAGAGGTTGGTCGTGTCGTGGTGTTGGTTGTGTCGTGGTGGTTGGTCGTGTCGTGGGTGTTTGCTCGTGTCGTGGTGGTTGGTCGTGTCGTGGTGGTTGGTAGTGTGGTGATGGTTGGTCGTGTGGTGATGGTTGGTCGTGTGGTGATGGTTGGTCGTGTGGTGGTGGTTGGTCGTGTGGTGATGGATGGTCGTGTGGTGGTGGTTGGTCGTGTGGTGGAGGTTGGTCGTGTGGCTGGTGGTTGGTCGTGTGGTGGAGGTTGGTCGTGTGGTGGTGGTTGGTCGTGTCGTAGTGGTTGGTCGTGTGGTTGAGGTTGGTCGTGTGGTGGTGTTTGGTCGCGTCGTTGTGGTTGGTCTTGTCGTGGTTGTTGGTCGTGTCGTGGTGTTTGGTCGTGTGGCGGAGGTTGGTCGTGTGGTGGTTGTTGGTCGTGTGGTGGTTGTTGGTCGTGTCGTGGTGGTTGGTCGTGTGGTGGTGGTTGGTCGTGTCTTGGTGGTTGGTCGTGTCGTGGTGGTTAGTCGTGTGTTAGAGGTTGGTCGTGTGGTGGTGGTTGGTCGTGTGGTGGTGGTTTGTCGTGTCGTGAATGTTGGTCTTATGGTGGTGGTTGGTCTTATGGTGGTGGTTGGTCGTGTCGTGATGTTTGGTCTTATGGTGGTGGTTGGTCGTGCGGTTGTGGTTGGTCGTGCGGTTGTGGTTGGTCTTGTGGTGGTGGTTGTTGTTCATGTGGTAATGGTGGTTGGTCGTGTGGTACTGTTGGTTGATCAAGTGGTGGTCGTTGCTTGCGTAGTTGTTTTTAACGGTTTTGCTTTTGTCGACGCTTTAAAAAGGAACGAAGTGATTAAATGCTCAATCTTTTTTTCATTGTGAAATTACATGTGAATACATGCATTCAACATAAAAATAAGCATAATAATATAATAACATTATAATTAAATATACATTATCAAAACATAATCTTAAGCCATGAATTTCTAAAAATAAAATTGTTCTTTAATTTTATGTAAGAAATTCGATATACGTTATAATAATAACAATGTGTCTATGTGAGATGGGAAAATTTGAAAATGAACCAACACTTGACGCATGAAAAACTTGATTTGTTTGGATTATCACGTGTAATTGACGCAACGAACATATCTCCGTTCATAGCGTAATAATATGCATTTACCATTTTTCCCAATGCTAAATGTGTAAGTCACCCAAACTGCATACGTTATACGAAATATATGTTCGCCTTACCGGGTGAAATAGGAGATCGCCGGACACATGCACCATCGATACACCACTGAAAACAAATATAAATACTAGTACATGTTCATGTATTTATTATATTAATTAAAATAATAAAAACCTACAGCTTGACGCAGTAGAGTATTCGGACTCAGACACTTTTTGATGTATTGTGTGGCAAGTTGAAATAATAAAATCATGACCGTAACAATTAGAATTAGTTGAACAAAAGCCATAACTTTGATTTTGTGAAGAATGTTCAACATTGCACTTATACAACTTTACACCATTACGAGCAATACAAACGAGCTTGTACCAAATGTGTAAATCAAATGCCTCTATCATACCTTATTTAATGCTGGGTCATCACACGAGGTGCCTTGGTCCGCGGTCTTTGCGCGGCAGTACCCTGGCCAGGAAGTTTTGCAATGCATGTACTGACAGATTGATGGGTCTGTGGCCGTCTACAAAGAATCACGTACTTGCAATATATATATATTTAGCCGCTTTCTTGTTTGATTGAATTTCTGCATTTTGTCGTTTCGAACAATTTTTGAGTCATTTTCCGCCCGTTAGTTTACCTACATACACTTTATTACCTGTTAGGGGACGGTTGAACCAAAACAGGTAAGATTGCAAAAAATCAATGAAACTAAGCAAAAAAATCAATGAAACTAAATATACAAGGCATTGAATAGTTTCATAACCAAAGCTTTAATTACTAACCCATCCACACCCAAGTCCGGATTCATTGCCAAAAATCTTCTTGCACTGTTCGTCCGCGGTTTGTTGTTCTCCTGGCAATCGTGAGACGAAGATGTTCAACTCGTCGCCATTGTAGTAATCCCCTCTGTCAAGCAAGCAATTCTTTCTGCAATTTATATGTAATAAATTTATCAATTAAAATGCAACTATGATGCGGCTATCCAAATTTACAATTATATAATGATATCATATTTGCAAATTATAATTACAAACGTAACAGTAGTAGTTCAAAACAGTTAGAGTAATATATTAGGAATCAGAAATAAAATAACATGCATAGGAAATATATTTTTATTTTATTAAATGACATATTTTCTATCACAATTAGAGGTCAATTCAGTTATACCTATATCGCTACGTTAATGCATAGTACTTACGCGTTATCTCAAAGATTTATTTTACAATCGGTCCCAAGATTGTACAAGGCGCGAGCTTTTTATTAAAGAAATCAAAGGGATTCATGGGTTAACCCTGGAAACTGCATATATTAGATCTTTACAGTATAAGTTTAGCCCCACGGCGTTCTTTATCCCGTAATGTTTTTTTTTAAAGAAACCAACGGCACGCTCAGGACTTTTAAACCATCATAAATTAATAACATACTTGGCGATTGATATATATTATTATCATTATACCTCACTTGGAATGGCAAATTTCCAAATTACAATCATTGCATTATTTGTAACATGCCATGATGCTGGACGTTGGAAAATTATAATAACATCACAGGCATCGGTCGGGGTAGGTTAATACTTCCGCATCGAAGAGCAATGTCCACCTCGGACTTCATCATCGTTGATATTATTCCCATCAAATTCCCATCAGGGTGGAAACATTAATAATAGATCTCACCTGATATTTATATAGTATAGCTAGCGCGGGGGTGGGTGAGGGGGGCTATAAAGAAGCATGGAATATTTAACAATTCTAATCAAGATAATAATCGGGAGGCTATTATTTAAAACGTACAGAGCAAATCAATTATGATGAGCGCATGAATTTCACATACAATCTAAAAGTTCAACTTGTTTTGTATTAACCATGTTTGTGATGTATATTAAAATAAATTACACATGTATCATTCGTAATAAAGTAAAGAGTATTTCCACCTCGACCGTCGACCTCGGTAAATCGTCAATCGCATTGGAGGTCAAGTTGCTATCAAAATACGTTTACTATTATTGTATTTATTACGACTTATTATCAATATAAAGACCAATTAAATACTAATTTTGTCAACCAACCCGTCCTTATCAAGGCTCTGGATAAAATCTTTAAACTGCTTGACAGAGCATGGCGAAAAGCGCCAGGGATTCTGTGTAAAGGGCTCTCCATGGTAGATCTGGTTCACCCCGGATGTCATAATGAACTTGGAGGAAGCTGGGCATGCGGCGGTCACTTCGTAATCAGTGTTGCCATCGTGGCCAGCGCCGAGACTGGAACGCAGGTCTAGCAGGTTAACAAGTACATCACCGAAGATCGGTTAGCGGGAAAATGAAACTTATAGAGAATTTAAATGCATTTTATATTAAAGTAAATTAAATTGTATTTGCCTAATGTCACATTAAATATCTGTAACGTAAGTCCTTCAAAAAGATTGAAGTCACAACCTTCAAGCGCTTTGCGTCAATCACCTATCGATTTAAAAACAAGTTAAATAACTAAAAATTGTGTACCGAACGTATAGACGTTGTATAATTCTATTGCTAGGCAGTTAACATAAGTATTCATATATCTCAAATCCACAAAAAAGTTACGTTAATAGATACATTCATAGCAATAATTACCTTGCAATATTAAATAATACACGCATGTCTTTAGATTAACTGACATGTAGCGTGAAATAAATAACCATTTGCAAGAACAGACGTTTCTAAACAGTATTTTTATGCCGTTCAAAAATCCAGTCTTATAAAAAATAGACGCTTGTAAGGTAATTTTGGAAAATGGTTTGTATGCAACTGTCAATCAGCCATTGATTAAGTGGCGAGCAGTGAATTATTGTATTTGCCAAATCGACTTTATCAAATAAACATTCGCTGACCGAGTGCTTTAATATCTTAGGATTACAATGCAGTCATAAAACTGGGTTAACGACAATATAAAAACAACTTCTGATTGGCATTTTTACCGCGCAGTCTTGAATAATTTCCAGCTGAACGTGTAGTTTATTAAGGCAAAACGCTATTGATGTCTTTATACTAACTTGTGTCCCAGTTCATGGGCGGCCACTGATATGGTGGTAAAGAGGCTGACGATTACTTCATTGACTGACACTCGATTGTTATAGCACGCGCTACTTGAATAGGTGATGCCAATCACCCCAGTGTTAGAGACATCTCCCTTGGCGTAGAGGTCATACCTGGACATGACCAAGAAAACATGTCTTTCACGTTTATGATGCGGCGAGTAATCGTTTCGGGTTTTATTTATACTAGAACTCAGCGTAATTCATGATATCCAACTGTCTTCGCACTAATTTTAAATGCACGAAAGTCCAAAAAGTGATTTTGAGAAAAAGTGATTTTGAGAAAATCGCTTCTAAAGTTTTGAAATAACACACCATGTATTATAAAACAAGATATCTTCATGAAATTTTGACAGTGGGTTGAGATGTATGCAATCTATCAATTTGCAAAATTTAAAGACAATTGCTTTTAAAATAAAAAAAAAGTTATTTTAATACATATTTTTTTCTTAATCTGTCGATTTGTACAATTTTTTTACTTTAGAATTAAGGCGACGAACTGTACAAAGTCATGTTGAAACGAGCAATCGTCATCTGGGATAGAACAATAACTGGGGATTTCCTATCTGCGAGGTTTATCATTTTAGTTCCAGTAAAAAATATTATGGCTAGTAATCATTTGGCGATTTTCATACATTTCAACCGGTTCTTAATTTCCGAATTTATTTAATACTTTTCGATATACGGATATTAAGATTTGGATATTCTTGCTCACTATATATTACGACAAAGGAAGTAAAAATGACACAACGAGCAATTGTGGCTGAGTTTAACCGTAATAAAATTAAATATGAAAACACATCCCCTGTACACTTATACAATAACAAAAGTTTCTCACCATGTGAAAACCATGACGTGATCATTGTCTGGAAGACCCGACAGGTTACTCAGCCACGACGGTAGAGAAGATAAGTAGACGCTGCTGTCAACATATTCATATTCGTAGCCGACAAACGTTTTAATCTTTGTCGACGGAGGTAGCGGATTTGTGGAGTCGATAGTCTAGTAAAAGTTCATTCAACAATTATGGGAAATAGCGCAATAATTAAACTTTCCGCTTAATCATTTTAACCAGCTATTTTAATAGATATATGTGCCATTTCTAATTTATACTCTATATAATGGCAAAACTTAAAATGAAGTTGTTTTTTCACGATTTTTCTTGAATGAAAACGAAAAAAATAAAATGACTCATCATCTTATTCAAGCTTACATTATGCGAAGGTCTTTAAACTAATGATTTGAATATACTTGTGTTTGATATTCAAGAACGTTTAACTATTTATTAAAATTTTCTAAGTTCCATGAATGATTTTATAACGAGTTTTACAAAGGCCAATCCGTGAACTCAAACATGGACTCGCAAATATTTAAACGTATTACCAGCACGTCATGTCCTAGTAAACACTCACAAATTTCATATTTCGTCACTATTTACAAAATGACATACAAGCAGCCATTTTGTAGTTTTAAAACTTTTAAAACCATAATCGTAGTAATGGTTTTGTTCACAAACAGCCGTCTTTGGTTATAGATATTTTTGTAATTTTATAGCAAGCCCTTGTAGCACAACATTCTATTATGGGGGTGAAAATGCCAATAGTAAGATTGTGCGTATGCAGTTATTAATCAATCGTAACATTTTGTTCTATTGTACAGTATTGTAATGCTGACACTTACATTAAACTACCATTTTTTTCAGGTACAACAAAGACCTTACCAAATAGTGACGAGGGAGTCGTATAACATTTAATAATTATTTGACCAAGTAACGTGATCGCCGTTACGTGTAACGAAACAATTGTCACGAATCTTATAACAAACCCGATTAATAATTCATAACAAAACAATGAACAAAATGATGACGAAATTCGCATCGAATGCGCTCATATGAATGGTGAAATCGACATGGCTAGAATCATACATCGCATCAGCCAAATGATAGGGATTTACTAGTGACATAATGTCAAGTACGTTATTAAGTACGTCACTGCAAAAACAAGCTAAATGACATACCTTGTACAGCAGGAAGGCAGTAACCGTAACGTAAATGTTCAGTTCGTTAGAATCAATACTTTCATATCGCAAGCTAACCTGGAATACAAATATGAAAGCATGCCGAATGCCACATTTGGAACTGTTTATTTAATTTACGGATACTTTGCGATAAAAAAGTGTAAGGTAATTTGCGGAAAGTTTCGAAATAAGAATTTGTAGAAACATATAATTGTGTTGTTTTATTTAAATACTCATGTAATTACTAAGTACGTAACGATGTAACTCAGTAAATCGATACATATATCAATGGTGAAATCATTTGCTGGAATAAAACCAGATAAGCGCATTTGACAATAATAAGATATTCGTACAATGACATTGTTTTAATACATTACAACGTACGCCATTTATTATCTGCGAGAAATGTTCCCGAAGTTTGTACTCTGTCGCCGCATCTCGGGACATTTCGCCAGTAGCCGCCGTGTCCGTGTAAAATCTAAAGAAATACGAACAAATTTGTAGCAAGACAAAAGCTTTTACAGCCAATCAGTCTTACCCAAGTTTTGACCTATTGACACAGTCAAACAAACAATTACATTTGCCAATTTGAGAGATATCCTACCAGCTATTGGGATACTATGTTTTGTTTTTCTTTATGATTGGGAAACAATGTTTAAACCTGACCTATATCTTATTTTGTTTACTGTTGAAACTTCATAACTCTTACTATTCATTAAATTAAGTTATTAACCCAAAGATCTATCGATATGCATCTATATTGCCCTCATTAATATATTTTCGTTAAATGGGGCGATGTTTGAATATTACTAAATTCGAATAAAAATGCAACGCTAAATTAGTTTTACCCTCAGGAAGAACAACGGTGAAAGTGTTCGTACATGTTATATGTCCACGTTCCAAAAACAGCCATGGGCCTAATGGTTTTTATTCTTGGTGTAAACAATATTTGCATTTACGTTTTTAGGCTGAATTGTTTAGTTTAAACCCATTATTTAACTGTGAATAAAACAACATATATTATACTTTTGACTGCTTTTATCATGGTCTAAAATATACATAGCGTTGATTTCCCAAGCGGGATATTGTAAATTTGACCATACGCTCGCAGGTCATTCTAAGTTAAAAATGCGCGATTGTAATTAAGAGACGCGAAACGATAAATGATTGTTTTTATGACTATGCATCATTTACATTAAGACGCGAATCAATTACCAAAACATAATTTGAAAATTAATTTCGGAGCGCAAGTCATTCTAACAGAACTGTTTTACTCATCAGATTTATTTTTACCACACATAACACTGTATGGCTCGAGTAGATATATGTATAGTTTATCATATTCTAAATCTGAGGACGCCGACTATATTCTTTTTAAGATTCTTGTTAATGATATTTCTTGTTATATTCCAACGTTATAGAATTTTCAAGGTTTTATGAGAAGTGTGAAATGTTATGGCAGTCGACAACTTACTTCTGCCACAAAGGTGGGTCAATAGCCACCACTACCTCGACTGCGTAGACTTCGTTCTGCCGTTTTTGTCTCATTTTCTGTAAACACATCGTTTGCAAATGTTATCTCAAATGAAATATGTTGGTAACTTATTTAAAGTTACGTCAGTGCGGTTGGCTATAGCTTACACTACCGCAAAATTGAGCAAATATCAATGATCGTGGTATTACGGTGTTATGTACAATTAGGAGGAATTGTTAAATATTGTTTCAAAATCAAGTTTTTGAAAAAAAAGTATGTGTTCTACCTCTAGTGGTGCCTTTGAATGTAAATTCTCCAGGGTGCGTCTAAAATTCGCTAGATCTGCAGGCAAAATAAAATCGATATTTATACGCATAAAATATATGGTGCTGATATTCATCTTCACGCCGGGTATGCGAATACTTCGTTTACGGATGGCACTTCACTTACAGAGAACAACAAACGCCACGCGCGAGAGGTGAGTTCTTCAGCTTTTTTGTATTTATGTTCTGTTTATTTGGTTTTTAGACACAGAACATTGTTTGGGTGATTAATGGTATAGCACTTCGTATTGCGAAGAAAGAAATTCGCGGAAAAACGGTGAATTATTTAAAAAAAAACGATAAAATTTCATCGATAATCAGCATGAATTGAATGATCAGTACATATTTAAACAAAATAAACATACTTGGAAATAAATCAAGAACGTGCTTACTATTCGAAATAAAAGATCAATATATCCAGTAATGTTACAACATGTTACATTTTAGTTTACTCATGTATTTGAGAAAATTCAAATGTTTTAAGAGTCGCATGCACATTTTTCATCTGCACTTCGTTTACCGATCAACTAAAAAACAATGGCACTTCGTTTCCTGACATCTAGACACTTTTTTCCAGATATAGCACACTCGTATTTTTTGAATCAAAAATGCAGAATTCGCTGTGGAATACTGTTAAAGTAAGCAGGCAATAAATAAAAATGTATGTACTTAGTACGCAAATAAAAAACGAATAAACGAAGCATGTTCTTATCCCTTTGAAATATGATTATGATTTGGTATAAATGTGAAAGATAAATGTTAAACAAATTGGATATGTCTAATGAGTAAAATCTATATGACCATATATTTTAAATTACGTTCTAAGCGGTTGATCTAAAGCATTTATCTTTATGTCCAAATGAAGGTACTAAGGCTATTTTCTTTTATATTAGATAGCATGTCATGAATAATCACTCTGCTTAAACTGCCTCTCAGAGATTAATATCAGCAGCGATGCAGGTTCGAAATTCTATTGGAACTTTTTGGCTCAATGCCAATAAACGAAAATAGCAATAAAAGAACGGGCGGAGTTGATTTAATCACACGATAGTGGTGTAAAATTATGCATATCCGTCTTTGTTTTAATATAAACACAACACATGCTGCATATGAAGTTCTATCCAATATAGCACCCTAAACTTCGTTTGTGTGGGTATACTAAGTACTTACTCCATAATATGACATTTAAACATTTTATGTACGCATTCCTTTTTTTCCAGAATCAGTTGATTTTACGATTTAATTTTAACCGTGATTCTTAAAACTCAACCAATACAGTGATTTAGGGTCAGGTGAATCGCACTTCGAGCAAACGTTAGCGTTGCGTAAAGGGAAGTGCTCCCTATAAGCAGGGCTCAAAATACATGGAGTTTTACCATTCTCTTTTTAATTTTGTTGCTACGCATAAGTATCGTCTTGATGATGCGATTCAAATAAGCACAACCGACATAGGATTTTATGAAGAACAAATGTGTATTTGCGTCATAAAGACCCCTTCACTACCGTTATCTATAGCCCTGCTATAAGTAAAATTAAACACGATTGTGTTGATTCGCATTATCCGTACACATTTATTTAATAATAAATATTATCTTATTTGAAAATTGCAATTATAATAAACATAGTATAAATTAATAGTCATGTGATTTTTGAAAAATATATTTTACAAATGTTTCGTATGAATAGCCATAATATAAATAAATGCATTTGAGGTAGAAGATAAAACTCAGTTATTAGAGTGCCCGCTTTGTTGGAAGTCTCCGTAATCTGAAGTGCCCTTTATCGGTAAACAAAGTGGCTGCAACTTTATGTATGCCACCTATTACAAAACGTACTATCTTTGTTTATATTTCATTGAATGCTATCAAAATTTCAGTATTTGAAGCACAGTGATTACTCTACATGCTGGAATAGCAAAAAATATCTTGCAATAATTCTAAGTAGTTTTATTTTGTTAAAATGTTTACTGTTCATCCAGTTTATGCTGTTTTACGATCAAATTTTCTATTTTTTGGGCAAAACTGTTCCATTCTTCCGTGAAATTGTGTATTCCCAATACAAAAGGATACACCATTTATCAACTCGACCATGTGTCTTGTCTTAAAAACTAATCTTTAGGATATAACTTTAAATAAAACAGAGGAACTTACCTCTAGCGCGTGGCGTTTGTTGTTCTCTGTTAGTGAAGTGCCATCCGTAAACGAAGTATTCGCATACCCGGCGTGATCTTGCTAAATTATTTTGCAGGAAAGTACATGTATACATAAGGCACACCATAACCTTAAAGCCATTGATGTTATTTATGCCTATGTCACTATAACTGTTTTGTTGATAGTTTTTCTCAATATATATGTATTTATTATCGTTGTGTGAATGAATAAACTGGTTATACAGGTTTTTGAAGGTGATATATGTCCAATGGTGCGGAAATCAAGATTTCCTCGTGCACATATTTTTAGGTTTAGTCATTCGACAGGCAAGCAGGGTATAGCGAAGACTTGATTTAAATCGTTTTATTTATTTATGCTCTGTATGTGTGTTGATGCTTATATTATGTTTTATGTGTTTCAGTGAGTTTTATGAGAGCAGACGGATGACTGACTTGAGATAGAAAGGGGCATTGGTTCCGGACATTTTACTATGGGATTTACATGGTTTTCTAAAAAGAATACTTAACGTTTACGATTTAGTAACAGCTGATTATTTGTAGATTTCTCTAAAATTAGCGGTTTCAGGAGGTGATGAATGCACTTAGACACCAGTCTTGAGCCATGGGTTCTCATACGTCCCCCTGCCATTAAAAGAAAAATGAAAAATGAGCAGTAGGGTTGCGTATCCCGCTCGCGGTTACACCTGAATCGTTCGTTACCACCGATTATTGTTTGGGGTGTATGTGAAGTCATGTGCACTTCTTTAAATTGATGGTAATGAATAAATATTGTAATTATCTCAGCTGCTTTAATCAAAACTAATGCTTCACTAAATGTACTTTTCGCAAATAGGCGTTGTGGATGGGCATCGGCGACGGACGGGCGGTTGTAAGGGCCGTGGCGTCCTTGGTTGGGCTTGTGATTTTGAATTGTGTTGTTAAATTGTGAAATTGTATGATTTTGAGTTTAGGCTTGACGTTTGATGGGTATTAATAATATTCAATTATTCACATGTTACGCATGAGCATGTTTAATGATACGTATAACGACGTGTTCTACAGAATGGATTTAGTATCGTTTCAGTTCTTAAATATATGAGAAGAATGTCGCAACGTTTACTGACGTTTCGAGACTCTTCAACTGAGCGGTGCCATTGGGGTCGATATCTGTTGCTCATTGAACACATACGATTGTCAGAAGATTTGTTTCTTGCATTTATGTGTAGAAATCCCTGTCAGATACAAACACCCACTCCGTGCGTGTGTTTCAAGAAATAAAATACCCTGCTTGTCATGACACCTAAACAAATGTGTTTGTTTTTATTCTAAATGGTTAGAGGATAAATAATTTATGTTTGTCATAAAATGTAATGGAATATAAAACATAAGTACAATTATTGAGTTCATTGTAGCCTTTAGAGACATCATTTCCTCGGTTTAATAGGTAGAATATCTTTATCTGATGGTAATTTTAATAGACAAAGATGCATTTGGAAACTTATTAAGTAGCTAAATATCGAAACATTATTTTAAAGGCGTCAATAAACGTTTTATACAACAACACTCCCATATGAATTTACCTTACTTACCATTTTAAGTAAATTGAATGCGTACTGATGACAATTGTAAAATGCACAGTTACCTATCTTTAAATCTTTGTCGTAGTCGTCAACACTTTCAGACTCACTCTTCCCATTGTCATTGCCACTTTCTTTGCTTTTCAAAGCATCTTGGTCAGGAGGTATTCTTTCATCGTCATCACCGCCTACACGAGAACCATTTTACATAATGTTGAACAGGAGCAAAGAATTAGGGTGTTTGATTGATAATAGCAAGATTTGATAGCAATAATAAGTATCTGCACCATTATCGTATACTTTGTAAAAAAAATAAAACAAACTTATAGAAAATTATGAAATTCAATCATGCGGATTTATAAAATTGTGTACTTTGTTTGTTTTTGGAAAAGAACAGCCATTAACGACAACGTATAAAAGCTCTGTTTGTATGGTGTGCAGTTACGAATTACTCTACTAATTCGATGGTCAGTAATGATAGGTGCATGAACATTTGACTCCTGTGCGGTTCTATGATAAATATTATGTACGACAATGTTTGGTTAACAGCTCACAACAAATCATACGTTACCATGACCTTGGCCTCTCTGATCGCGCACCAGATCGCTGACACGTGTCATGATGTGAGGAGAGAGGCGCGTGCCTTCGAGGACTCTCGTGCTTAACGTGTCATCGGCAGGCCTTATCTCGTAAGCCACATCGTTATGTTCGAGACTTCCAGTCTGATGATAAGGTAGTATATGATAAGATAGTTATAAAGCATAAACCCCAAAATAGAAATTTTATACTAATATTTTTACTGGCGAATACAATTGTTTTATTTCTTTTATAAATGGTTTAAAATGAAATCCAAACAATTTTAGTCTAATGCCAAACGCAGTTTATAAGAATCAGATCGAAGTTTTATAATTTATTTTTTTATGATTTTTTATCAACATGACAAGTCCTTTTTTATACATGTTCGAATCGCATCATTTCAAGGACGCGTGTTTCATAGAATATTGATTCAATGCCAATACGCACTATCAATAAAGCTGTATTGCTTTATTACATATACACGTGTATGATTAGCTTTTCTGTAAATTATTATATCAACATAATAAAATAAATATATATGTCAGAGTTATGCAATTAACTTTGCCAAACACCGAGTTGCATAAGAAGCGAAAATTACGGAATACCGTTACACATTAAAATCCAGAGGGCGACACTGCGATAGTGCGATAGTACGATGGCGACAATGCGACAATACGATGACGACAGTGCGACAATACGATGGCGACAGTGCGATAGTACGATGGCGACAATGCGATATTACGATGACGACAGTACGATAACGCGATGGTACGATTGCGACAATGCGATCATACGATGACGACAGTGCGACAATACGATGGCGACAGTGCGATAGTATGATGGCGAAAACGCGACAATGCGATAGTGCGATAATACGATGGCGACATCGCGACAATACGATGGAGACAGTGCGATAGTACGGTGGCGACAATGCGATAATACGATGACGACAGTGCGACAATACGATGGCGACAATGCGATAGTACGATGGCGCCAATGCGATGATACGATGGCGACAGGACGATATGACTATCGCATGGTTTCCATCGTACTATCGCACTGTCGCAATCGTATTGTCGCACTGTCGCATTGTCGTCATCGTACGGTCGTGTTGCCGCATTGTCGCCGTCGTACTATCGCACTGTCGCCATCGTATTGTCGCACTGTCGTCATCGTATTATCGCATTCTCGCCATCGTACTATCGCACTTTCGCATTGTCGCCCTCTGGATTTTAATGTGTAACCACGATGGCCGTAACGGTATTCCGTAGAAAATAGCTAGAGAGTTGTCATGCCACAACAACAATATATTTAAATTTATGTTTTAACAATGCTGGCTATGTTTGCTGATTTTGCCATCAGAAAAAAAAACATGTTTGATTTTCTTCGTGCACGATTTATATTTCAGTTTATTTAATGTAAAAAAAAACACGAAAAAATGCTAAATATCACTAGTCCTTACACTATGTGATATTAATATCCTTATACTATGTGTATTGATTTCCATAATTTCCGCTACTTAAGGATCCTTTTTCAAACCAAGGCAACCTATTTTCAGACAATTTTACTTACAACGCGTAGCACGCATGCGCCGTTGCTGCGACGTTGACACGACACCATGAACGACCCAGCTTTCTCTTTGTCCTGGTAGAATTTCGTCTCCTGAAACAGAAGGTCATTAGAGCACACTCATCTATGCAAACGTGCGATTTCATGAGGATTGCAAGATAGTATTTTTTTGCAGAATTGGAGACGCGACCACCAAATCATTAAGAGGAAGCTCGAGATATATTACATTGCAATTGCTTTAGTCGTTTTTCTCTTCAGATGGATGCATATCATTGTTTGAACCGCGACATACATTACGTAACCCTTAAATTATGTTGGTTTCTACGATGGATTTGATACAAGCCGTATGCTACTTTAAATCGTGAGTGTTTCATTTTACGCAACCGTCGGTCATTGTTAACTACATTATTGATGTATAACGGTCGCCTTGGCGCAGTGGATATGATGTCCACTTAGCGACCGGGAAGTAATGGGCTTGAAACACACAGTGTAGCGTTCTTCCCCAAAGAAGCCAAATCCTTATTTTACACATGAAAACGGACTCGAAAGTGTTTCAATTAGCATTCGACTTTCGATGCAATCGAGCTTAAATAAATTGTCAAAGAAAAACACTCTTTTATTCTAATATTTCGCCCAAATGGGCTTTATCAAAGTTTACAAATATGAATTCACTAAAGTTATAACTGTCATGTACATCAATAAAGTAAATGTTTTACAAGGTCAAATATGACAAGAAATGACGTCATGACGTCATACATTACCGTGTGATATACAATTGCGCCAAAATAAATAACATACTGATGACAATTTGTTGTATGGTTTGATACTTGATTATTATCATTAACATAGTTATTGTTGTTGATATAACAATATAATGTTATTGTTATTATTATTGTTATCAAATTCAATTTGGAGAAATAACAATGGGCAGGAATTTCTGATCAAGTATAATAACCATACAACAAATTGTCATCAGAATGTTATTTATTTTTGCGCAATTGTATATCAATTAAGAATTGAATAGCATTTTTATGCCGACGGCGTTTATGCATAAATTATGTGTATTTTTTCCGACAGTTCATACACCGATGAAATGCAGAAAAATGCTATTCAATTCGTATAATAACAACACAAAATGATCTTAAGGCTGAAATTCTATCGTGGTAAGGGCCATAAAAGTCATTTTTAATCTAGCGTATGAATCTAGTTTCAGTTTCGTGTATATCGTTGAAGTTCTCGCAAAGAATATAACGTCATTTCGCTATTGAACAATAAAACACAACGCCATTAAGTTTAGCGCAAAACGTAACATCATTTTGGCAACTTGTTTATGACCAGAAAGTAGCGCCATGAATATTCATGTTTATATTTGCATACGAAGTGGATTCATCGGAAAATGAAAAACCGGACACGTGAACAAATTATCCAATCAGAATGCAGCATTCATATGAATGTGACAGAAGTTGAAATTATATGGTAATGTATGACGTCATGACGTCATTTCTTGTCATATTTGACGTTGTAAAACATTTACTTAAATTGTTGAACATGACAGTTATAACTATGTAGTAAATTCATATTTGTAAACTTTGATAAAGCCCATTTGGGCGAAATATTAGAATAAAAGAATGTTTTTTTTCTATGAAAGTGTATATCGTTATCCCTACTGGATATAAAACTGAGTAATTAAATAAATTGGTTTAAAGTTAGTTATGTATATGTCAAAGTTGTACTAGAACTGCATTAAATCATATTTCAAATTTTATGTTAACAACTAAACATTTTTAGCGAAGCATGCAAATATTATTTACCAAAGCTGTAGTGAAAGATACATGTATTTGTCTTAAAGCCAAAAAGCCACAAAATGCTTCTTTTGTATTTAGTAACAAAGTACAAAAGTTCTCATGCTATAATAAATTGTATCTAAATAAAATATAATTCTTTCTTTTACAAATGATTAAAGTCATAGAAAGAAAGACTTCTTTTACACTTTCTTTCATCAAATGGAAAGTTTGATGGACATATTAAACAATTGAACTGAACATCATTAAACAGTCACTGCGGCGTAACAATTGTGGCTGGTTTAAGTCCAATCATTTTTGCATGTTGGTGGGTTGTTCGGATAGCATAGTGGTGGGTACACGCAAGTCGCACTTCAACGATCATGGTTCAATCCCCGAGACCGGAAGCATGGGAGTTTGTTTGGTGGTAAACATATGGGACAGTTAAAGTTTCCTCGTGGTACTGCGGCTTCCCAAAACAGCATAATACCAAAGCACAAATAAAAACCTTTCAATAACAACTAAATAGCAGAGAACGTAAGTTATAATTAACAATTCGTCCCAAATTTAGTGAGTTTGGTAAGATAATGAGGTGGGAGTGATGGGACACACTCCGGGTCCTCACATGATGCAGCCCATCGTATTTTGTCGGGTTCGAAGAGCGCCAAAACGACAAAAAAATAATCCGATAAAATTATAGCGTTAATTATATACCTATGCGTACACTAAGTGTGTATCCATATTTCGTAAGGCGTGAAATATAACATGAAAATGATATGGTCCTTTATGATATCTTGAGCAATATTTCAACATTCTATAGTTTAAGTGCGTTAACTAGCCGATTTCGATTATCTACATGTCGCTATCCTACATTCAAGTAACCCAACGAGTCGATTATCAACCGTATCATTTTACAAACAGGTTTTTATGATGAGCGATTATGACATTAATTGATATTCTATATTCACTAAATTTGTACTGGACAATGGACTTCAGTCTCGTGATTTTGAAAGTATAAGTTTATAATCCCGCAGAATTACATGACTATAGTTTTGTTTGAATTTTATTTTAATGGTTATTGTGCTATTCTGTTTAGATATGAAAGTATACCGGAAAACACTTTGATAAACCGAATTTTCGCAAACTAAAATACTTTTTCATTATTCATTCATATTTTATAAAATGTTGGCAATGCAAAACTGTTTGCGATTATTTATTGATTATTTTTATTTATAATATTTCCATCTCTTTAATTTTTTTTTTTGGGAGGGGGACTCGAAATTGCTTTTCCCTGCGGATTGTTGCATGTTCCCATGGGATTTTGTATGTTCTATTGTGATTTTTCCAATGGGATTGTGTGTCCATGTTTACATTTTTTTGTTAAATACAGTTAATCGAAATGTAGCACAAATACTTTAACAATGCTTAAAACCAAACATACGTATATTGCTTTTTCAAAAATCCCATGCAGAATGTTAGAATAAAAAACATTGGTAAAAAATGATTTGAAAACAAAAAGTCACAAGGTGAATGCAAAAATTCGATTGGAATACAAAATCTGCTCATAATTTTTATAGCGAAAAGAAAAACGAGTTTTTAAGCAAAAATAATGAAGTATTTATACAAAAATTAGACTCTTATTGCATATTTTATCCTGAAGAGTCAAATTTTAAAGAAAGAGGGAACTTAAGTATGCGAACATCCGGGTTCGCAAAGTGTTATCGGTGGTCGTTCATGTTTTAAACTTGCAATTATTTATATGATATATTTTACATTTTATTTTTTATTAAGGATATTTACATTGGCCTCAAATTGAATATTGTTCCCCGACAAAAAATTAGTTTATATGTTTGTATTCTTTTTGTGTTTCGTTGACGCCATTATGCGTACTAGAACGTTTCTTAATTTAATAAAATAAAACATTAAATAAATAGTGGCATACCTTCAATGGGGAGATGTTAAGCTGCTTCAGCAAATGTTGACCATTTACAGATTTAACCTCGTACATCGGTGCATT